>NC_089201.1:2495905-2795905 GCF_963930695.1 Labrus bergylta | reverse complement strand
ACATTAGAGCTTATTCAATCCCAGCTACAGGTGTGCTGCCCTGCCAACTCCCAGAGGACAGCAGATGCTTCTTACACACCAAAACACAACCTTCAAAAGACTGTGTGTCATCAGCATTAATTCCTGAACACTGAGGAATCAGCAGAGTACTCTGTCATCTGAAACTGACTTTGAGAGAGGGGGAGAGAGAGAGAGAGAGAGAGCAGTAAAACACACTGTCATTCATACCTTCTCATTATATCCCTGAGTCATAGAGAAACCCCGGAGCTGATCTCACCAACTGACATTCTTAACTGCTCTGTTTTTATTTAACAGCTCTCACTTCCCACATCACTGTGTGTGTGTTATGTCATATGTTTTCATGAATATGTTTGTTTGTTTGTGAAGATGATGCACATGAGTATGCTTGCTGTGTGTTTCTTGTAACAAACCTTGAGGCCAACGGTTATACCTATAATTATAACTCGACTGCGGAAACAAACTCGACCCTGACTCTCTCTACGATTGACTGCACTGTGGGATGAACGCATTGTGTTCAAGTTGTTTGTGGGCGAGGGAGTCAATGTTATACCATTTGAATAAGGTGACCTGTTTGCAGTTGACCAATCATCGCTGTTTGAATAGAACTTAAACAGCCTTATTGCAGTAATAACTTTAACCAAAGTCACTGGTGTTTATCCTCTGCTGATCATAACTGTCTTTAGATGTTCGTTCGTTTGCCAACTGCAATTTGTTAAAGTTAATTTCCACCACAGTTGTTGATCAAATGATTTGCTGACTAGAATTGCAATTTCTAGCTAACAGTGTCTTTTTTAATTTTGACTCGCATTTTGACGTGGTAAAATACTTTGGCAGCAGGTCAACTGTCCCGTTAAGACTGTATGAGAGTAGGGTGTGTGTGAGAAGGTTGTGCGTTTGTTTGTGTTTTTCCCCATATTATAGTATTACTAGGGCTGGGACATGTGCTTTAGTCCCAATTAAATCTTATTGTGAGTGCTGATTCGATTAGTATTTGGACGCAAATGAGGTGACGCCTGCATGCTTGTTCAGGCAGACAGCTCAAGCTGCACTGATTTCTGGCCTCTCCCTCTGCTCTTTCATTACCGCTCTGACCTCCACCAGTACTGCTCTCTGCTCATCCCCACCATCACCTCAGCATCCACCTGTAGGCTCCTACTGGGGGTTTAAGATATCATCCCATCACTCCTCAAATATCTGCATGTAAAATAAAACTGCCATGAGTGATGAGGTTGGAGCCTAGATGCCAAACAAAATATGTTCTGCAGGTTGCAATAATTTTTTCAAACGCATGCAAACTGAGTTGTCTGACTGAACAAGAATTTTCGATTATTGTGATTCCCCCCCCCCCCCGTTTTAATTTTTTTTGTGCGCGATGGCTGATGTTTTGAAGTCTTTCCTTTCAAAACTAAAAATTGATTACATAAAGTCATAAGCAAAATAGCTCGCTCAAGGAGGAGGGACAGTTAAATGAATCTGAACTCATATAGACATGACAACAACGCTCCACTGGTCATCTTATTTCAGTTACGAACAAATTGCTAACTTCCCCATTTAGTAATATTTCCTCATCAATTAGCTAGTTCAGCCAGAGAGACTGATGGGGGATAACAATCATTTAAAACTTTATTATTGACCTGAAAGACTCTGGGCTTTGAGGGAAACAAGGCATGCATTGTCTGCAATTTTTCTATTTCAGCTTCTTTCAGACCATGTCAGCTGTTTTTCTGTAAATGACGTCATGGATATTGATCTCAGAAAAAAAAAAACTACATTTACATTAGTGAAGTAATTTTTCCTATAAATTTAACGGGAGTTTATTCTACCAAATTCCAAAGACCAGTTGGGACATAATCACTAATACTTTTTTATTCTTTTTGATTAAAAGTATAATTGTTACTGGTAGCTATTAAGGGCATGCAGAATCCAAAGTTAATTCATTTGGGGAAGTTGCTGTGATGCGATATAATTTTCTGTCTTATGAAAACTGTTTTAACAACTTGTATAGTTTCAGCAATGATTTCACTAACAAGATACTTAAATAGAGCATTTAAACTCTAAGTGTGTTGGAAAATGCAGACAAACACTCAGAACTCATGAAAAAAAACATGTGGCAATGGAACCAGGATAGAACAAGTAGCAAAAACAATAACACAAAAAGTCAGTCAGACCTCTTAGTCATTGGAAATTCTGCAGGTGAGATCATCAGTGTTATAGCTTTCAAAGTGTGTTTTGGACGTTTCTGCTCCATGATAACTTATTTATAACTGAATTACAACATCTTAATTCAATACTGAATGTCTCGTTTTTTAGATTATGTTAGAGAGAAGAACAAAGTTGCTAAATAGAGGTCTGACTTTGGACATAAACAAATCTGAACATCTTCACAGACCTCCAAAACTTGACTTTATATCCACTTATTTTTAAAGAGCCATATGATCTTATCTTGTTTGTCTTTGGGTGGCTAACAGGAGACATGCTGTGACACGTCTCTGTTTTGAAGTTGGCATTTTGCTGTAGAAGGGAACCTCTTTTTAACGGATGTCTGACAGTGATTGAGATAGATATGAGCAAGGGAAGGAAGAGGGAGATAGATGAGTCAGAGTGAGTGGGGTTGGGGTGTCTGGGAAATTGAGTTGTTTTAACTTCAAAGAAAACCCTACTCAGGACTGTAGAAATCCTGCATCAGTCAGGAAACATTGCACTTTATCAATAGTTCTTTCTGTTCGGATGAAGCCTTATCCCTGAAGCTAATGTCAAAGCACTGATATGGGTCGTAACAAATTAGAGGTCAACATGACCCCTGCCCTCCCACATAAGAAACACACAAACCCAAACCCCCACACATAGCTCAACTTCTTTCCGGCCCAGCGAGTTTGAAAAAACATTAAACGTCTGTGCCAAACATATGTCTTAACTTGATCATTGCCTCAAAAAAAAGTGTATTATCAACTGCAATTCAAAAACTAGCTGGCAACTTTATAGTGCTGCAACTTTTATCACGAATCTCAATCTGTATTAAACATACTGAAACTGCATTGTGTAAAGTAGGCTAAAGCGTCAATCAATAATCGTCTCAATTGAACTAGACTAAAAAGCATCTTGTGAAGATTTAAACTGTTTTCCAAGTGTCTTCAGATTAACTTCAGTTATTGATGTTTTAGGCAGCAGAACAATCCTAGAAAGCAAAAACTACACTAAGGGCACACTGACAGTAGCCCAGTAGGCCCGTATCGTGCTGAAGCACGATTGTCTCCCCTCCCCCATCCCTTACAGGCCTGCACTCACATTGCTCTAGGCGCAAACAGGCCTGAGCGTGGTTACCTCATAAATAAAAATCGCACAAAAAGTAAGGACATTTGTGTTTTGTAGATTATTTCTTTGTAACAATGCTTCTTCGCAATACATCTAGTATCGTTGGAAAGCCTGTTCATTTCCCTTTTAAACAGTGCCACATTTGTAAGGAACATACATTGTGGGATGAGCAGCAGAGCTGAGTTTGTGGGTTGCGCCCATGAAAAACTTGCCAAATCTTCTCTGCCAAACAGCTTATTCTGCTGTTGATTGTTTGGTTCTGTTTAGTGGATTGGATGAGTGAAATCTGAAGAAACAAGACATATTGGCAACCTAACAATTTATTCATTTAACGGGGGCGGCGGCTGGCTTGTTAAATAAACCAGTTCACAATTATATTCCGACCTGTTTTTATTTAATTTTTCATTTATTTATAAAATTGCTGCGTGCACAAGAGAGAGAGGGGAAGAGAGAGCATGCAACAGAGTGCTGATGCGCACAAGGACCTCACGGCTCCCATTAAAAAATAAAAACTTTCCTCTCGACTCCTGCTGAGGGATAAGAAGAAAAAGCAGAATCACATTAGCAGAGACAGAAAGAGATAGAGGGAGCGATAAGGTCCACTGTCCCTCTTGTATATGTGACACTGTTGCGAAATGCTTTGTGCAGCGACATGCGCATGTTACCACGTTTAAATAAACAACAACTAATTAACATTCAAACGGTTGGCGATTTTAGAACGTCAAGTGTTTTTTTTTTTTTAAACGTTTAGCGTCTAAACGATTAGAAGTCTCACCTCTTCTGTCTACGGTTACTAAGTGCTAAGTGCTGAAGGTGTTAGGAAACAGTCTTTTTGGGGTGTCGTCTTCTTGGGACGCCCACTTCACGGCCTGTCCCTGACATCCCCCATTATATGGAACTTGGCCTTCAGTTTGGAGATGGAACTAGGGCTCACTCCAAATAATGCCACTTGGCTGTGTGGAACACCAGCTTGAAGTAGCCCTATGGCACGGGCCTTATCCAGATCAGTCAAACGTGGCATTCTTGGAGCAGAAACCAACTGACCACTGTAGCAGGGCCCATGCTTACAGGAGCTGCCAATCAGGCACCTGACTGTCAGCACATGGGGTATCAGAAGCTCAAAACAAGAGTCAGAATAAGCTGTTTGGCATTAGCAGAGAAGATTTGACAAGTTTTTTATGGACACAACCCGCAAACTCCGCTCTGCTGCTTATCCCACAAATGCATGTTCCTTACAAATGTGGCACCATTTACAAGGAAAATAAACAGGCTTTCCAACAGGATACGATTTATTGCCAAGAAGCATTGTTACAACAAATAAATAATCTACCAAACACAAATTTCCTTACTTTTTGTGCGATTTTTCTATTCTAGTCCTGTGGTTCTGCCAGAGTGCACTGGAACTACGATTTGGGACTTTTTTCTCCAAGTAAGAAAATATAATATTTGCAGTTTGTACCATCCGGTTGAAATCCATATACTTTTTTGAGTACTTCAAGATCCAATCATCATTTAAGTGTATATCATGCAGAGAGATATTAAAAGAAAAAAAACACAATGGTCAGTTATGATTTGAACATTTAAGGTTGTTTGATTGATACATGACATCAACTTGCATGTAAGAAAACTCTCCCATCTTGCAACTGATAGATTGATAATATGTTATTGTCCTCGTTACCCGTGCTTGTACATGAGCAAGTGTACGTTGCCGAAGTACACCTCTTCCACCTCTTCCAACTCTGCCACTTCCAAGGAAGTTAACCATACCACAGTACAGAACAGAGCACTTACATTAGTTAAATAAACTGGACTTTGGGGGTCAAACGTGCTTGGTCATGGTATGGATTGCCTAGTGTGAGTGTGCCCTGAAGGTTGAGCAAAAAAGTACATTCTATAAGTAGGTGTAACACTCAAAATAATCCCCCATTCTTTCAACCCCTTTTGTGTGTTATTGATATGATGTTTTTAAAGGTATTTCTTTTAACTGCCTGTATTTGTGGCTTGTTTGTTTCATTGCTTTTAATTCTGGTTTCTAACTCAAAAGATTCATTGGTTAATCTAGCCTATCTATGTTTATTTCTTGTTGGTCCCTTTTTCAGAAAATAGTGAAAATCAAAAAGTAACACACCCATCCCAAGTCAGCGGAGGAGGAAATGAAAATGTATCAACACCTCCACAAGAGGGAAAGGCGACTGAGAAAGGTGAGTGGGTGCATCTGATATGATTTCTTGGGATTATGGTAGTACAATAATAATGTGTTCAGAATTACCACAGCAGTATAATTTAGACTGAATGAGGAATGGTCCAAGCTCATACATAAAATAAGATGAAAGTTGAACTACATTATCTTTAGTACAGTAGGCACAATATAATAGGTAAAAGCCTGAATTATGACTTCTTAAATCACAAAGAAGTCACATCAAAGTCCTTGGTAATTATTTGTTTTGTGCAGTATGGATTGGATGCATGTCAGGAAATGAATTGTATTTTAACACCCACAATGCTGTGCGAGATGAAATGTAAAACGTCACTTCACGTGCGCCACCAAATCAAAACAAACAAGGACAAAAAAAAAAAAACAGGATGGATGCAGCCTTTCAATTATTAAGTTGTTGAATTGTTTACATGCAATGTGAAGTTTTTTATTATTTACTGAGCCATCGTGTAGATCACATCTGAGTTGGAGTGTCAATAACATGAGGCAGGGTAATGACGCCACTTCCACACTGAATGAATCAGGCGAAGTAAGAACAGATATCGGCCTGCTGTGCTCGCCTACTGAACAGTAGTACTGTACCTAACAGTATACAGCACAGATAGAAGGGACTGTCAGATTGTGTTGGCACTTTGCAATCTGGAAGCACCCTCTATGTCTTTTGGGTCTCTAACTAACTAACCTGCATTTTTTTTGTGCACTTGAGTTGAAACATTGTCTGCCTTGCCTTGCCACGATCGAGTCAGTCCTTACATTTGTTAAAAAAGCAGATTATTCTGTTAGTCCAACTAACTACTGTCAACATATTTAACATATATAAGTCAAAGTCAGTCTAACACACCTAGATAATGCGGTTAGGAGTCGAATGACTTTTGCATGTTTACACGTCAATCAGTCCAAAACTGTCTCAGTCTCTTTGTTATATTATTGACAGGGACAGGACATCATTCCATCAGGAGCAAAGGACTTGTTGGGTAACATACACATCCTAAATAAATTGATGCATTGGGTAATCGATTCAACATTGCCAATGCTGCTGTGGTATCATAGCACGCCTGTTTTGATGTAGCTTTAGCATTAGCATTAAACGCAAGAGATGATCCTAACCCTTAATCATGAGCTTTGTGATACATTGCACTGCAATATAAAGTATAGTATATATAGGCATTGGTTCATTATGTAGACTTCAATTAAACATACCCATTCAATATGATAAAAAAACAGAAAAGAATATGTGAATGAATGTTAAAGGTTTCAGCAACCTACTATACAAAAGATGTGAATGTACTGAATGTTTCTCTTTCATTTCAACACGGAAATTTGAAAAACAAGAAAGGGAAGTAACAGAAAGATATGAAGGAATTATTCAGAAAGCAATGGTGGAATGATGACATAACAAATAAGTAAATGTACTCATTGATTAAAGCTTGTAATATTTAAGTAGCACACAGCAAGGGTTTTTAGTTGTTGTCTGTGATTGAGTGCAGAAATGCACATAGCTATGAGTGGGTTTATGTTCACAGCTTGCCTAAATAGGCAGAATGTGCCCCCTGAGTAAATATGGTGAGCCACTGATAACACGCATTTGTGTGTAACAAGGACACATTCACACACCAAAACTCACAAACACACACAAAAACCGCTTAGTTGAGTCCTGTAATGGAATGATAACTTGATTTGTTTCCCCAATCTGCACTGCTTAAAATATTATCACAGAGTTTGTAACTGAGTGGAGCAAAGGCCTGTGTTTGTTTCCAAAAAGGAGTCATATTTTCATTTTACACCATCTTGAATGGCATTTTCCTATATTTACATACAGTATATGGCCTTTTCACACCAGAAGAAAGGGTTTTTTCTTACGGTCGAGAACCAGAGATAAAGACTAATGCCATTGTTTTTTTTTTACTGCAGACTCAGTTACTGGGGTCAAAAAGGTGCTGAATCGTGTGATACGTCTGGCACAGCGGTACCTGTTAGACCCAATGGGTAGACAGGGGCTTGAAGAGAAGGGTTCTCAAACACAAGCCAAGCCCAGACAGCGCAGTCCAGCACCCAGGCGTGGGCTTAGGACACGAACCTCCACTTCGTTTACACATGCTCAGGTAAAGCTTTTTAAAAAGTAGCAGTAATCATTGCATGCAACTTATTAACATTTTCCCTGCTGCTCATTTAACTCTGATTTTTGGACAGAAAGTCTTGATAGCATCACCATTTCTCTTAAGTAACTTATGTGACTGAGAAACTTTTAGTCCTCTATTTTTGAAAATTGAGGGGGGCTCTCCTTCTTTATGATAACAATGAGGATTTAGTTTTGACTCGTGAATGCATCCTCAACTATATTCAGTTTAAATGAAACAGTAAAAAAATAACAGTGGTGGATGAATGCCATTTATCAGTTATTTATTTTTTTATAATGTTACAAAATAAAACTTTAACTGTTAATGGTTTGGTTTTAAAGTTAGAATGAAATTAAAATAAAATATTAAAAATTAAAATAAATTGAAAGCACTAATTAACTGTTTTCAGTGTATGAGTATTTGTTTTGTCATGCATCAGGAATCAAGGTAAACTGAGAGCCAGCTTTTTAAAAGTCTCATTCAAAGGTTCAAGAGTCCGATGACCAGTTTCAACAGCTTCATTTAGAAGCCAAATTATTCTGCTATGACTCGACTTTAAGCATGGCTAGCTGAGTTTTCATCTGATGAAAAACACTTTTGACACAACAGAGGTAATCCTTTCACTTGTGGTGGATATCTAGGCCAAGTGTTTTATCTTTTAGTAAGTGTATATCCATAGAGGTTGAGTCAGTCCATGCTGATAAAAAAGGGTTCCCCTTTCCCTTTAAAGGCTTTATGTGATTTTTTGATCCAACAGATGTCGCCCTTGAGCACCAGCATGAAACCAAAACAACTTGCGCTGCATTGTTGTGTTAGCATGCTAATGCTAGTGATCTTTATGATGCTTGTATCTTCACACTGCATGTAAATTTACCTGAAATGAGCGTGATCTAGAAACACAGTTAAGCAGTGAGTACAGTATGTTATTCTTCTTTTCTCTAGTCCCTCAATTAAACAACTTTTATACACGAGGGGAGGAGTCAGCCGGCCATCCCGGCGATGTAAACAAAGTGAAGATAGGACTCTGAAAACTCTGAAAACATCACAGACAGTGGGACTCGGGTGTTACACCCATTGTAGACAGTCATGACTCACAGAGTTATTTTCAGAGGATATACTTGATTTCTATTATATTTAAGTGTGAAAAATCACATGTAAAGCCTTTAAAAACTACATTTTCTGGCTTCCAATTCCTAATCCCCCCCCTAAAATCAAAGTTCAAAGCTGAGAGTAGGCTTCTCATTTTATTTAGACCCAAAAGATATAATATCTTTTTAATGAGTAAGCATCTATAAAATGATAACCTTGGCTGTAACTTGGCCAACGAATTCGCCAAACCACAGGAAACTCCACTCTTTACCTTTGCATTTATTTTGTTTAGTGTGTAGAGAACCTTGTGTTCGCGGCGTGCATACATTATATTCCTTTTACATATGCTGCAGCCCAAGAGAGACCAAAAGTAAGAATATGTCAATAATAATTAAAAACCCAGAGTTAAACTGTGAAAAAATCTAATATCTCTTGGTTAAATTGTCAGATGTTGGTAATAGTAGGAGAATAGTAAGAGAGTGACTCACATGAAAGTGTTTAGGACCATTGATCAGTCACAGTTAACATTTGCTGTACATGACAATGTTTAAACAGTGAATCAAAAATATAACATGGAAGTCCCTGTGAGTCCACACTTCTAGATCAAAACTCTGGACTGTTCATAAAGACTTCTCTTATATCACATCACTAATAGGGTTTCATTATAATTGTATGATACCAACATGCAAACAACATTCTGTTTGTGCATTGAAAATGACCTCGGTTGCTTTGGAAATAGGAATGAAATTGTTTACAACACGAGGTACAATAAGCATATTATGTTTCTTAATGATGACTGGCATATAAGAGATCGTTAATGGCATTAAGTCGAGGGTCTTTGCAGATAGCATCAAAGCAAACTAATCAATGTTTGTTTTTGCATTTTCTCAACACAATCTCTGATACAATTTTTAAATAGGAGTATTAGAATTTGCAGTTGCTCTCTCTTTCTTCAGTGAGGAAGAGAGTTGCCATCTGTCTCATTTATATACACCTTAAGATACTGTTCATTCTAAATGAATAGAATAGGTTGTTAGGATATTTCCTAGGGGGGTGGGCTTCTTGGGATAGGAGTGCATCTCTTTGTATCTCGTCACAGTGTCTCATGCCAGCCCTGTTTACTGACCTCTGGCTGTGGTTTAAATCCAAATGTGTTTTCCTTTTTCATTCTCTGTTCCCTTGTGTCATGCTCTTCAAGTCTTTCTAGCTCTCATCATAAGCTGCATTGTATCTCTGATTTCTTTGCCCACATACAGTTTCTATCTCTATGCTTCTCTTTTTTTCAGCCATGCTAGCTGCATGGCCCGAGGGATGGCTATGTGGGTTAGCTTCCTCTAGCACCGTCATCAGGTCAACATTTAAACTGTAGAAAACTCAGTTTATTGGTCATACACCTTCAAGAGTTATGACATTCCCCCCAACCTATGCTCGTTAGTAAAGGTTAGCCTGCTGACACACTGAGGTGCAAATCATGTTTAACTTTAATGTGCTAGTAATGTCATTGTTAGCATGTCAGCATACCCTTAGCATTAAACTCAATGAATGTAGTTTTTAAGTTATTAAGCCTCTGACAGACACTACCTCAGCTGTACATTTTGGAGATGCAAAAACAAACATTCTCATTGTCTTGGAAATACCAGTGTGTTCTTACATGTTTCCTGAAGGATCAAGTGTCCACATGAATTAGAACCAAAGCTTTCTTTCAAAGTAAACATTGGAAATCTTGTGTTGAAATACAAACAAAGGATAAGTTCATCTTTAACAAAATAAAGTTGCCTTCACATGCCCCCTTTTTTTTAATCGTTAATGATTAGTCATGTTTTTATTCTCCATGTGAACTCATGTACACTTAACTTTTTTATTTATTTGTTCATTAAAAATGACCCAACTCTGTTTTTCATGCACTTCCTTAAACCCTTTGTGAACTGTTAGGCTGGCTGTCAATAAGTCTATGTAGACCACTTCAGTTGTTCTGGGTAAACTTTCCTCACACAAATGACCCAGACCTCAGGTCATTTCCAGAGATGTTTCACCAGGGTTTTTATTTCCAAGGATTTGAACTGATCTGGAGGTAAATCCTTCTCCTACTTTGCTCTGTGGACTTTAAATAATTTACAAATATTTTCCAAATCATTCTAAATCTAAGTGATCTATTTGGAAATATAAGGTGGCGTGTCAAGTAAATGTAGAGTAAATGAGAAATGCAATTGCCTTATTAGGACTTAATTCAGTCCTCTCCAGACTTCCTCCTCCTGACACTTCTCCTGTGTGCTGAATGCCTTTCCTGTCTGTTTTGTTTTCAATCAATCAATCTTTATTTGTATAGTGCAAATTCACAACAAATGTTATCTGAATACACAAAGTGCAGGTAAAAGACCTTACTCATTATTGTTTAATATTACCAAAGAGCTGGTAAAATACCTTACTCACTATTGTTTAATATTACCAAAGAGCTGGTAAAATACCTTACTCACTATTGTTTAATATTACCAAAGAGCAGGTAAAAGACCTCACTCATTGCTATGTTAAAACGACCCAACGTAAATCCATCATGAGCGCAGCAGTTTTATTTGTATTTGCACTGGAACTGGTGTCTTGGCTGGGTCTACATAGAAAAATGCTGTACCTTAGAGATGTTTGATTTAAAGATGTTCAAATCCTTTTAGTTATCTTTTTGTGCTATCTTACTTCCTAACACAATGACTACAAGCACTTTAGTCTGGAAACTGATTTAAACACTTTCTTTTAGAGGTACCTTTTAAATGCTATTTAACCCACTTTGGGGGCAGGAGTGAAGAAAGAGCAAATACATACCTCTTCATTATGATGGAGGACCTGGTTATCTGTTTTATGGTCGGATGGATCACCTTCCTCTTACCTCTTTTTACAGATTAGATCCAGGAGGCGAAGCCAGCAGAGAGGCAGAGCACAGCAGCCTGCAGTGCAGGGAAGCGGTGGTGATCTCACTGGGGCATCTGTCAATGTGACTGATACAGCTGGTAATGGTAAAGCTGACAGGTGAGGACAAAGGTTAAACAAGGCATACAAAACTTCACATGCCTGAACTCATGCCTATCAGCTCTTTCCTCAACTGTTTGTTTTTCTCATTTGACTGTGTAGTAGGATACTGTTTGTGCACACAAATGGCCATCTGTGGACCTCTTAGTGTAAATTCTAACAAGTTTCTGCAAGAAGTGTATTTTTCCCTCATGCTTTGTATATAGCATAAAGATGAAGGGCCCAATAGCGTAACAACCTTTGCATTATATTGCAGTGACAGTCGACCAACAGTAAATCTTTCTGAAGCTCATCATATCTCTAAGACCAAGACACTTTCTGTGTGATAAATCACCAAGTGGACTCTTTGTCTTTGTCCGACTGTGTAGTTGCTCAGTGTAGCATGCAGAGTGCACAAAGGGGGAAAGGTGAAACTAGGTGATGGGTTCATGCAAGTGAGCCAAAACAAAGTGAATTGCTGTAAATAGAAGTATTAAAAGGATTTCAATAAGCTATCAAGCTGATGACTTTTACAACAAGAGGAAACAAAATACTACCTGGGTTCAGAGCTGCTTCAAACTGTTGGACAAGCTTTGCCTTAACTTTTGAAATCCCGTCAGTAATCTGAAGGCAGCAACAGATATGTTTAATTATTAGGGCTATTTCGGGCGGCTGTGGCTCAGTTGGTAGAGTCGTCGCCTCTCAACCGGAAGGTCAAGGGTTCAATCCCCAGCTGGGCAACATGTCCTTTGTGTCCTTGGGCAAGACACTTAACCCCGAATGGGATTAGTTACTTCTGATGGATGATACTACATAGCAGTCTTTACCATCAGTGTGTGAATGTGTAGGTGTGACCAGCGGTGTAAAAACACTTTGAGTAGTCGGAAGACTATATAAGTTCAAGTCCATTTACCATTTGCCATTACGGGTAGGACAAAGTATCGGAATGGCAATATCCTTGTCATGCATTGTGTAATACAATAATCAAATCACTAGTGCCAAATATCAATATTTAAATAATTAAAAATATGGCGTCCAACACAGACTTGGACACAGCTGCCAATTTCACTCACAGAAGCAGAAGAAAGTGGGACCATAAGATAGCCCTGAAAAGAACTTAAAGCAACAATATGAAACTTTCCATCTTCAAATAGTAGTTTGTAAGTCGATCTTACAGTATAACAACTTTCAACCGGCAGAGTAGCGTCCCTCCCATGTCCACAGATCGCCCTAGTCGCCTTATAGCACTATCATACGTTTTGGCAGAAGGCCGCCATTCTTTCCCAAGACGTGCATACATCTTTAAAACAAATAACTTGCTAAGAAGGGGCACCAACACATATTACCAACAAAGATTTCCAAGACATGAACTTAGCAGTGTGCATCTCTGTGAGAGGTTTCTTTCAGATCATCTGTACCTGTGTATAATACAAAACTATGTGATGTGCTCCAACTGATGTTTTTTTTTATTAGGCCAGTTCCTGAAATACACTGCTTTTACATGTATGTATACATCCTTAGCTATTAAATGAGAGCTGCATGCTGTTCTCCATGTATGACATCACCATCTTTTGTGGATCTCTTTCAGTTAAATATTCATAATTACAAGTTGTATTTTACCTCCATGTTTTCACATTTGGTAAATCTGTAGTTAAACCAGCAAGCCATACAGCAGAACTTTACATTTCACAACAGTCCTCTAATCCTCTCATTGTAATGTTGTTTCTCCCTCTGACAGAGACACTACTCCAAACAAAAGGCTGTCACTCCTGTGTTAGTACTGTGTGCGTGTTTGCACGCTCTGTCTTCAATGTGTTTGCATGCATGTGTAAGTGCTAGTGCTTTAAGCATACTTGTAATTCCTCACAAATACAGTCTTTGTGCTCAGTGCTTTAGGTTGTTATCACCAGACTGTGGGTCAGAAGGGGTCCTTAGAGGTCACCATGAGCATTATTGTTATTGGGTGACAAATTAGTAGAGGAGGACGTAACTGTAAAATGCTTCCTGCAAGGCCTTGAGAACAGAGCACACCTGAGAGATAAAAACTCAAATCAACAGGATGGACAGGACAGGAAGAGACATACAACAAGGAAGAGAACAAGTTTGATTAAGTCCCACTGCTCAGGGTTAACACACCATACATTTAGAATATATTTTTGCATTTGAAGCAATAGTCAAGGACAGTTCCTGTGAGAGCAAAATCCCCTTCTTACTGTATCTGTTCTGATACATTCTCTCATCAATCAATTCATGATTTATTAAATCCTAAAATGTATTTTGATGCACATTTTGGACATACAGCATTGTTCAAGCATTGAATAAAAGAAAAGGAACTATCATCAATTAAAAGTTTTTATCCCTGCAACAGTGAAGGGGACATGTTTTGTAATTTTCCAGACTGATTTGAAAGGTTCATGATCTTATTGACAACTTTAATGACTCCTTCACTGTTTAAAAAAAATTGTTTTTCAAGATAGATTTTTTTTCTCTGTTTTAAAGAGTAGATAATAGAATTATCCATGTGTTACATTTATCTTAGGAGGCTACAACAGACAAGTAACTTGCTAAGACTGTGTTCATGACTTAGTCATAGATGTAGATTTTTTTAGGGTTTATTTTTGGGCTTTTAGTGCCTTTAATGGAGAGACAGGACAGTGGATAGAGTCAGAAATCAGGGAGATAGAGAGTGGGGAATGATATGCGGGAAAGGAGCCACAAGTGGGATTTGAACCTGGGCCGCCCGCTTGGAGGAGCAAGGCCTCCATACATGGGGTGCGCACATTAACCACTGTGCCACCAGCGCCCCAGCCTGCACCATTTTTTAAACATTTATTTTCCTAAGTTTGTCACTGCAGTGACGCAAAATGCCATTTTGTTATCATTTTTTTTGTAAGTCTTGTCTTGTGGATCAACAGATGACTAAAGGCATTGCTCTGCTGAAAGAGGAACATTTGAGAGCATTGTTTGCTCTTTATTTCTTAGTATTCAGACAAACATACAGAAACATAGAGCAGGTATAGAATAGTTACTCTGGTCAAAGAAGTCATATGACACTGGTCCTTACCTTGGCAGATCTCATGCTTATAAACTTATAACCCTTGGTTCTGTCATACATTACTTTTTTAAATGTAGCGTTTCTGGTAGACCAAAAATATAATTTTGTGTGGCTGGACTAGCAAGAATTATTTTTTTAACTACTTTAGAATTAAATCAATATTTTAAAGACTTTTCTAATTGTCTTTGACTAAGATGCTTTTCACTTGTACTGTATAAATACTTGCCTGTCTTTGCCTGATGTTCATAGATCTAAGCTGGACTTTAGAGTTTACTACCTGAAGAACAATGTAATCTGCTGAGGACTTGTTGTATCACACTTTTCTTAGTTTGGAAGGGTCAAAGTTCAGGGGTTGGTTCCCTTACCTATAGCCTTAAAAGTCACAATGCTTGAATACCACGGTAGCTTGACATTATACCATGACCGTGTTACATATCTCTTGCTATACTGCATTGTCTTGGCATCTTGACCTTCTTTATGTCTTTGTCTGGAGAAATCCTGTGAGAATGGTTGTCTGACATGTTGAATTTGTTAAGAAACTGGTAGAAGCACAGGAAGTTAGCGACAGGAGAATATTCATACAGAAGTTACAAGGCACTGCTTTCTTTCTTGGTAATTGCACTGTATTCTGCTTCCTCATGCCTGCATCAGCAGCTTTATATGTTCACTTTGATTTTGTGTTATTTAATCATCTGGTTGGCCATCTCGCCAACAATTTACTGGCACATGAACATGAAGTGCTCATTAATGTTGAAACCTTAAAAATTTTCATACTGATTAATTAACAACTATTTGGAGAGCAAGTACTTCCTTAACCCTATAATATTTTATTCTAGAACCTTCAAGAGGGCAGGCACAGGTCCGGTTGGAAAGGTGGCCAATTTCCACGGCAAACACAGCCAAGTGCAGCCCACCAGAGTGAAGTCACTCCGTGTCCTCCGATACAACAAGAATCATCCGAGCCAAACACTGACTTCCTCCTCTACCCTCACCTCTTCCTCCACATTTCCTCCTTCTCCCTCTTTCCTGGCTTCAAGTATGTCATCTTCCAGCACAAGTCAAAGTGAGGATCAGCCAAAGCAGCAGGACACATCCAGGACAGCTCTCCTCAAGTAAGAACAACACGAGAATCTCATTTGTCTAATAGTTTATAAAGTCACTCTTTTTTAAATGTGCCCCCAAATCGCACATCGCACTTTCAGAAGTCTTAAGAAATGCAAGTTGAGCATAAAACCTGCCAATGCTGCATTCTCTAAATGTGTGGATTTTAGCTCTGATTAGTATTATTTATTCCTTTTACTGGTTAAGTAATAAAGGTTTGAGTGTAAAAGCACCTCAAAAAGATTCCTGTCAGCCCATATCCCTGTGACTTTTATTTGACCTCCCCATGTCAGGTTTTACTGACAGCTTAGCTAGTTTTTAGAGACACTGTTAAGCTGTCATCTTGATGAATGGAGAGCTCTAAACTGAATAATCTCAACACTCACAGTATGCTTGATGAAAGAAGTTTAAGATTCTTTGAGAAAGAAATCCCTTCAAAAAGTAACTTAACTATGATTTTTTTTTTTACTCTATGCAAGTTTGTATTTTGTTTTTGTCGTTTCACTCAGAGATTTTTAATTCTTTAAAGAATGAAGATACCAAGTGTATAGTGGCCCTCCACTGAAATAGCTAACGGTTTGCTTTAGGTTATTTGAAAATCAAAAATCTATTAAACTTTTTGTTGTTGTTAATTTTTTCATCAGAAAACAAGGACAGTGTAGAGAACTATCACCACACCTCAAACAAAAACATTCATTTTATTCCGTTGCTAAATTGAGAAGCAATCTGTGGTTCTGATCAGATTTATGTTTATGATTTATTTCTATCCACAAAAGGTCATAGATTCAGCCCTGATATTTGTTGTTGTGTCGTACTTTTTCATTCTGAAAGGTTCATGCTGACAAATGTCTTAATTTAACCACAAGAGCAGCACCATCCAGAAAAACCACAGCCCGCTTCCTGCATGATTTTTACATCAATTAGTTTTGTGACAGGCCGTGGTGTTAAAATCAATATTAACAGATCACACTGATGAGTTTATTGTAATGTCTAATGGCTTTATGATAGTAGTGTGTGTGTGTGTGTGTGTGTTGACGTGGAGACAAAAGAGCAAACTGACTCTCCTCTATGTTCCATTGCATTTTACAGCAGGGCAGGGTGGGGACACCACAGCACATAAATAGACCTGCAGTTTCCTGTTTAGTAGGTTATCCACCTTTTATGCAATAAGTCCCTCCCAAGAATGTCACAGAACTTAAACTAGACACATATCTGCTATTGAAATAAGAACTTTCTTTTATGTATGCATGCATTCCTGATGACAATTTGAAGTGGAGTTGTTTGTGGTTAAATGTGTGTGTAGTTCCATGTGCGTGTGAAAACAAGGAAAAACATCTGACCTGCACAGGAAGATGAGCTAAGCTGTTTTGTCTTTCCTACCTTAGTGATGGACACTATCTGTCTGCCAGAGGCCCAGACACACCCAGTCTGAAATTACTTTTCCAATTTCTGGAGGTCAGATAAAGGAACAGAACTAAAAGAGAGACAATGACAGATAAAGTGCTACATACAGGGGAAGGGATGGAGTCTTTATGGCATGGGTCCACTGCAATATTGCAGAAAACATGCAGATAAACACTGTATGCTAGTGTGGCATTTTAACTATTTATATAATATCATGTGAAACTTGTGGTACAACCATAGACACGGTAAACAACATGGAGACAGACAGGAAATCAAGACAGAAAACATATTCCCTGAGAGAAACACAGCTCGAGCAAATACTGTCACAGTGCCAGGTAACAAGCTCAACCTGTATTTTAACAATCATAGGTACACACATGCACCCAGTTCTTTATTCTTAATCACACGTTTACACAGTCATAAAAGGAACATTTTCAATGCTGCATGTATTTTCTATCCTGTATATTTTTGCAACTTATAGTTTAACTGAGTTCTCTGTATTTTATTTTTACACAAAACGCACTCTTGTGGACACACTGACCTATAGAGGCACACACAAACAGTCTCCCTTCAGTATTTGATAGTTGTTTAGTCAATGTGTGAGGACACAGAGGGAAGTTGGATCAGATAAATTCATTGACATAATTAGTGTCATGTTTTTTCCCCCATGTCAGAGCAGCAGAACATGTGTTATGCCTGCAGTCTGTCAGAAGAGCACGGACTGAATGTGTGACTTAAGTACATTATCTGTACCAGCTTTAATGACAACAGGCAGAGTCCAGTGTGCAGCCATTAGGTTGCATGTTTGGAACAGGACAAAACCATGATTCACACCTATGCATACTGCATGAGCTAGTGGGCATTAGTGTGATTTAAAGTGTGTGTTGACTAGAGCTTGTCACCTGATCCTCTGGTGTTGTAGGCTGTATGTTCAGCAGTGTGGGAGCCACTCTATGGTCCTGTACTCAGCTCTCATCTTCTCTCTCTGGGGAAGTGTGCGGAGACACATGTTCATTTAGTATCATGTGCTACAAGGTGGTTAAAGCAGATGTCCGGTCCTGTTCGAGATCTCGTCAATTAAAAGGACGTTTTTCCTCGCTGCTGTTGCCAAGTGCTCACAATGGAATCACGGGGCCTCTGTACATAAAGGGGATGTCACGATCATTATTTCAGCTGAGCATGTAGATATTGGCAAAGTAAGCTGCATGGATACTTTGTTTAAGACAGCTGTCAAATGTATGAAGGGCAAAGCAGTGAATGCAGATGTCCATAAATACCAGCAAAGGCAGTATGAGACTCTTCATGTAATTTAATTTATTTATCTTTTTTCAGTTCAGTGTTAGATGCAACACAGCATACACATTAAATCCATTGCAAGCAAAAGAAAAAAAACTTTTTGAGATAGACCGACAATGCTGTATCAAAGTGGCTTTTTTAAATCAGCCTTTTGTATATATTTAGTAAAAATTAAAAAACGAAATAATATTAACATCTTAGATGCAGGCACGTTTTTCTTAGGACATTAAAGAGAGACATGAAAGTAGTACGTTTTTAATGTCTTTATGGATTTGTGACTCTCAGCAGATACTCTGAACTGAATATCAATGGGGGTAGAAGACTTGATCTGGACTCTTCTTGAGAAGGGTCAGACGTCATAAGATAAAGTTTTCTGTGTGACCCGGTGCTTCAGAAATAATATTGGCTTTACTACACACTCCATAGTATCTCACAAAGCGTGATCATGTGTTTTCAAACTGAATGTTCATGTTGATGTACCTTGATAATTGTGCATGCTTCAATTGATGAAACACAGAATCCATTGCATTGCCTCAGTGCCTGTCAGCACCTGTGTCTGATCTGACTTGAAACATTGTTACCTCCTGTTAGATCCTTGCTTGTGTTCTTATTACTCTCAGATAAATGTTGCTTTGGACAAAAGAATCTGTTAAAGAAAATTGTAACTTTGTAAATTTGTGAAATAGTTTGAGGTTATATGCATAAAATATCCTAAGTCATTCGGGCAAACTGAATCTCATACATGAATTCACTAGAAACAGACACATACATACATAAACAGCCTCTACCATTGTTAAGGGAATTGCTAAGATGCAGGTGTTGTGGTGTTATGTAACGGGGTAGTGAGGATACAGAACGGATCAGTGATCAAACGCAGCACATCCTATTTAAAGAAACAAAGGGACAGTGGAGCTGTAACTGCAGTGTTTAGTGCTTTAAGCAGCCATGTGACGCCTTCATCCCCCGGACTACCATCAACTAATCAGGCATGGCTTCAATCACTGTTAAATGTGCAGTAGTTAACAAGTTCAGTCGAAAATGTTTCAAAACACAAAGCTGCTGCTCACATGGATGTATACACAACAACATGCCATTTAGTTCATCCCCTGGCATGCCGTTAAGACTTTTTACTCACCCTTATTCGGTCACAGTCATTCATTTAAAGAAAATGGTGATATACTTTTATGTAAATAAACCTTGAGGATGGCTGGATTATGAAGACTCTGGACATAAATAATACACTTGACAAGCAGAGGTGTGTAGTCTGACTCTAGGCCCATTGGTTGTGGGCTGCGGGTCCATACATCACAGCTATCATAACATAACAGCAGGCTGAAAGTTCCACTACTGTACCAGTATCTATCAGGATTGCAAACTCCACACATGGGGAAAATGGATGGCTATAGAAAGAGCTGCACAGAAACTGCACATTGTGCACTCGACACAATCGAAATCATCATGCAGGAAGACAGATTAAGCCTTTGTTCCCTCTGGGACACCCCCTTTATACTGATGCAACTTATATTCCAGGTTTGATTTTGTGTCAGGTCAGTTGTCTGATTTAGTTTGCAGAGCCTCAGGGTAGCCTTGAGCCTACTGTATGTGTGAATCCTTTGTCCTTGCTATAAGATAGATTCTGATATCATTTGGTACTATATGTACAAGTCGTGACAAACTTGGGTCTCATTTCTAAAACAGAAGACAAGTAGGAATTAATTGTGCCATGCTTAGATGTAGAGAATTGTGAGTTTTTTATTTGGTTTTCATCTTAGACATATTTTCATGAAGTTTTAATATTATTTTGGCAGCAAAAATGCATTACATTCCTTTCAGATTTCCCAGCAATATTGTGTGTGTGTGTGTGTGTGTGTGTGTGTGTGTGTGTGTGTGTGTGTGTGTGTGTGTGTGTGTGTGTGTGTGTGTGTGTGTGTGTGTGTGTGTGTGTGTGTGTGTGTGTGTGTGTGTGTGTGTGTGTGTGTGTGTGTGTGTGTGTGTGTGTGTGTGTGTGTGTGTGTGTGTGTGTGTGTGTGTGTGTGTGTGTGTGTGTGTGTGAGAGACCGGGTGCAGGGATCTCAACCGGTAATGATCGTGCGTGCGTTGCATAATTCAGCCATGTGAATGATAACATCCTCCAGGTCACACATGAGTGAAAAAGCAAGGCTCCAATGACATCCCACACCGTGGTGTTTGTTTTGACAAAGACTCAGCCTTAGGCCTCACACAAACATGCATGACTTTATGATGAGTGTCAACCTTTACCCTGATTATAGTTTGGAAAGGAAATACATTAACAGAGATCAATTAACTGTTTAAATCCTGCCTTAAAATATTTCCCCTTTCATGATATCCACACGTATATCAATTCAAGTTTATAGTCAAAATTTCTAATTTGAAGTTGCCTTTGTTTTGATTTCTCGGTCCAGAACCAAGGTAGCCTTTTGTTTAGTAAGAACCTTCAACAATGTCATCATTACGTAGCCTATTGCGATATCCTGTGTGTAAAGTATTTCTGCTTGAACTAAACATGACCACTTTAGAGAAACCTTATTAAATCTATCACATCACTACAGTAAAGCTACAGCATGATTTACTGTTAACAGAGATACATGAGTTAAGCCTCAAGACACAATGTACAGCTTTTTGAATAGCTATGGTGTTTGTTTAGAGAGGGGAACAAAAAGCCAACAGCTATAAATGTAAAAGTGAATGGACCATGAATGGACCACACCTCAGCCTGAATGAAAGGGTGCCCTCCGTGCCTGCAGCAGAGGAAAGTGATAAATTGAATAGATGGAAAATAAATGACTTTGTGTCAGCGCTCAGTTTTTATTTTCTGTGTCACAAAGGGTACTGTCATTCTTAATGGAAAAATCTGGTTTCACCAAGACATGTCATAAATTGTTGCTTATCTATAATCTTAAAGAAAGCGCATATTTGAATGCTAGTGTTGTCAGTGAATGGAAAAGGTCATGGTTAATGGCCGTCAGGGAAAAAGCCTTGTAGGTTAGAAGTACAAAAGTAAACAGAGCTAGGATAAAAAATTCCCAAGCCCCCTGATGCAAAGACATTTTGGTACATAGTTATTCTTTCCAGGTTCAAGGCTTTACATTATACATACTCATATTTCTCAGTATTATATTTATGTTTCTTAGGTTTCAGTGTGCAATAATAATCATAGTAAAATGACTACAATGAAATGTGGTTATCAACTTTAATCACACATTAGAGCTAGGCTGACTTCTTCCACTGTGCATCCCCAATGATTGTCAGCTATCAACAACAGAACCCTCTCATGCTGATTTAGAACCCCTTGCCCAACTCTTTGTTTGGCACCAAACTTTGTTGTTTTTTGTCATCAAGTTCAGACACACACTCCTTTATCAACCTGAATATGTTTTTCATTTTCACTCCCACTTCCATTGTTTTTCTGTTTTTCCCATCATCATCTTGTTAAATCCTCTCTATGGCACCACAAAAGACAGTATAGCAAGTTTTATCATTACCCTTACATGATCTTTACATTTTGTCTTGTTTAGAAAAGGACTATAGTTTGGCATTAATAGCAATGACTGCAATTAATGTACAGATGAAGGAAAGAGCTACATTAATAACAAACCCTTACATCGAATGATCCAATGACAAAGATGACCAGAAAATTGGAAGAGGGGGAGGGGCTCTAAGTAATTGCACATTATGAATTGCATATTTGTCAACTCTGTGAAATAATATATTTTTTTATATAGCACTTTACAAAAGCAGTATCTTCCCACAGACCAAATTGTGCAGTAGAAGAAGACGGGAAAGAGAGGGTGCTTAAAAGTCCCGATCTTATTTGTTTATGTAAGAATCTGACAAAAGACTACCCTGTGATTCCAAGTGTGGCAGCACAGCAGTGCTAAAAGTGAACTTGCTTGTGATACATGTCTGTATCTGATTACAGATCTGAGGTTTTGTCTACTGGCCAAACGCTGCAGAAATTAAACAACCCCAAAAAGAGATCCTGTTAATGGAATTAAATGAGTCACAGATACTCACTCTGTTACGATCTACATTTCTCCTGCTTCTAATGAACTCTCATGTTTAAAGTCTTATCATCTTCACAGCACTTCCTATAGCCCGTATGTGAGATTGCAACTGATATCTGTCTTACTCTGAACACCTGCTGAGGACAGGATGAGGGACATAGGGCTATAAAAGTTGGTGGTGAATGATTGAGCCTATTGTCTCCATAAGTGAGAAGACCCAGCTCTTCACTGATGTGTCAAATAAACATCTCCAGGTCTCCCGGCCAGGTTGAAGTGCTTTGACAAAACATCAAAAAGTTTGAGATTCAGTTAGTTCTCCTTCTACTGTGTACCATCAGTGAAGAGTCAGATATGTTACCAGACCCCTCCTCTGAACTTCCTAAACTTTCTCACTAAATTGTTTACCATCGCCTTTCCCATCTCATCTGTTCCCATCTCTGTTCTTTGGAGAACAGCAAGTCATTTTTGCACATGCACTCCTGCATATTGTTTTTTTTTACTGTTATCCTTTCATAAAAAAGAAAGATCAACTCTGTATTTCACAGAGCACTTTGGTCTGAAACCATACGGTAGGAGACAGCTTCACACTGCTGTGGCAGCGCAGCAGTTATTTAAATAGTAATTCTAAAAGTCAATATTATATATTTACATTCATTTTATTCCCAAATCAAGACACTGTTGAGACATGCTTTACTGTGTGAATATGGACTTAAAGTCTTCATATGTGATTTTTCACACTTAAATATAATATAAATCAAGTATATCCTCTGAAAATAACTCTGTGAGTCATGACTGTCTACAATGGGTGTAACACCCGAGTCCCACTGTCTGTGATGTTTTCAGAGTCCTATCTTCACTTTGTTTACATCGTCAGGACAGCCAGCTGACTCCTCCCCTCGTGTATAAAAGTTGTTTAATTGAGGGATTAGAGAAAAGAAGAATAACATACTGTACTCACTGCTTAACTGTGTTTCTAGATCACGCTCATTTCAGGTAAATTTACATGCAGTGTGAAGATACGAGCATAATAATGATCACTATCATTAGCATGCTAACACAACAATGCAGCGTGAGTTGTTTTGGTTTCATGCTGGTGCTCAAGGGCGACATCTGCTGGATCAAAAAATCGCATTTAAAGTCTTTAAACACTGTTTTGAAATGCAAAATGATGGAATTTTAAACATTCAATGAAATATGAGTTTTATGTTTTTAAGTTTTTATGATTAACCTTTAATATTTAGTGATTACAAAAACATATTGTTGACAGCCCTTTATCAGGATGTTAAGAATATTGCCTAACGTTCCCACGTGTTCTATGGATAAGCAAGTGAGAATGCAAAAGTTTATTTTCATTTCATTGTAAAGTCTACCTTTAATCTTCTCCCTGCTGCCCTTGGCAGATACCATCTTTGGCATTTCTTACATTTTTGTATTTGTGTATTTCTTTTGTAATATAACATTTTGGTTACCTTTAGAAAACGTAGACTTAATTATTACACTGGTCAAACTGTTTCCAGTTAATCAGTCATTGAAATGATCAGTATTACCATTATGCCTTGGACAAGTTAACAGAGGATGTGTCTTTCATTTGTATCTATTTTTCATCTAGCTGAATTGGACACTGATAGCATTAGCATCTCTGTGCTATTACAAAGTTTTGGCCTACAGAGTAATTGAGCTCAGTTGATGTGATTCGAAGAAATGGTTATACTGGTGCAGCACATTATGGCTTCCTGTCTCTCTCTCTCCTGTTCTCTTCCTTCTCTGTTCTCCTGACAGTATAATTGAATTTAAATTATGCAGGATGTATGTCTGCTAGAGCAGACAGGTAGGAATCTCTTCACTTTGTATTTGGGGGTATAGCACACAACATGTGTACTGTAAACATGTACCAGTGTATGTTTGTCTCTAATATGTTAGCTTTGCACATGTTCATGTACAACTTCTTCTACTTCTTGACCACTTCTATATGTCCATGTGAGTGATGTACAGCTCACGTTAGTTTCCTTCCTTGTCATAAAATATTACTGAGTTAATATATTTTCCCTTCAAAAGAAGCCGCAATTGAAGTGTTAAAACATTTAGACTTGGTGTCAAATTAGCACCAAGCCACATTGAAGAGGGCTTAGTTTGAACAAAAGTGGTTGAGTTACGAGTCAGGTGAAAAGATCTCGATTACCCACACATACAAACATGCATGTACACACAGTCATGTGAAGTCATTCAGTTGAACTGAGAGCATATTCAGGTTCCCCTTTTAACCCCTTTTACATCACCACTGCTGCTTATACTGAAAGTAGAAACACAAGCTGAGTATCAGAGATAGTGATGCTGCTGATGATAAAGATCAAACAATTGATTGGAAGAGAGGCAGAGAGGCAGGATCAGTTGCATAGGGATATGTTCTGCTGTTTAAAGCCAGCTGCTTGTGTGTTTAGTAGTTCCACCTCGTTTCAGTCTTCATGGATCTAGCTGCTAAATTGAACTGACTAAACATCATATTCATCATTGAATACTTTCAGAATTTTAAAAAAAGCTTCCTTTCTCCTCCAAGCCTACCCATTATGAACACAGGTTCATGAGCATGTGCAGTGGCAGAATGTGACACAGACATACAGAGTGAACATCCTGTGTTGTGGCAGTAGCTCATGCCTCCCACACAAGTGTCATCATGGCAATGTAGAGTGTGTATGCTCACATGATCTAAGATAAAGCAACCTGAGCTCAAGTCACTCAGCTAACACTATCACATTACTGTACCAGGCCTTCAGACTTGTGTGTGCGTGTGTGCGTGCGTGCGTGCGTGCGTGCGTGTGTGTGTGCGTGTGTGCGTGTGTCTAAATGTTTTGGCATGCATTTGACCATTGTGACTCTTTATGGCAGGAAACAATATTAACTTAGTAACCTTATATGACAGTGGAGCAAACTGCAATGAGCTCTACATCAGTCATAAGACTCAATCTTTCAGGCCTGAACTTGTCAAGAGAGCTCATTGTGCTCACTTTGAGTTCAACATCCTCTGACAGACATGAATAATATCTCTGTTTTCTCACAGCTCCTGAAACAGAAATAAATACTGATGCTTTAATATCTCCTACAAAAGCGAACGAGACCGACTATTACTATGTTGTTCTTCTTGATGCTGCAGCTGCCAACTTCAGCAAGGTATAGGTGTCAGACAAAGTGAGTTTGAGCAGCCTGCTAAAAGAAAACATCCCTTTTTACATTTTCCATGGCAAAGATTGACGATTAGAGAAACATCTGACTGTTAAAAGAAATCAGATCAGCAATGATTGTGATAAATTGTGCATTGTTCAAAAGGGTTGCCAAAATAAAATCATAAACCCTTTAAAGTCTTAAATTTGATTTTTAAAAGTGAAGCAACCCTAGTTCTAGTAAAAGTTTGAAGTATCTCACCACTCTATTACTAGTAAGCTTGATAGGTGTTCCTTAGAAAGGTTTGTTTGCAGAAAGCTAGGCCAGCTGTTCCCCTCTTCTTCCACATATTATGCTAAGCTAACAGTCTCACATCTCCATAGTGTGTAGGAGAGTGGTGTCACTTTTCTAATGTATACATAGTTAGATTACAACCTGTGTTGTTTTTCAGTTAAGTGCTCAGCTCATGTATTTACCGGGTGGCAGTGTGACGCATGTGATAGAAGAACTGAAGAATCTGAATAGAGGTTAAAGGTAGATGTTGCAAAAAGGAAAGTGCTAATTTATGTCTTGGTTTCCCTTCAATGGAAGAAACTGCATACGCTTAATAGGACACTGTCTGTGCATGTTTAGCTCCAGTGATTGTGTGAGAACATTTCTCGTTGTGTTGACTAAGACGTGTTTTATTTGCACTTGTTTTGTCATTTCTTGTGTGTGGGTGGTCAGTCTTCAAACTGGGTGGTGTTAGTTTTTAGAGCTGTATGTATTCATTCTATAGAGCCATATCCATTCCTCAGGAAATAATTATGAGGTGCATAATAGTTTTTTCAGACTTTTCTTGGGTGTGAATGTGGTTATTCAAGTTCATCTAAAGACTGGAATGAATTCTGTGGGGCCTACCTCACTGGTTGTGCTGCTTATTGGCAATGACTGACTTGGACAGCTTGTATAATGTGAGGCTTGTGTCAAGGGTCACAATCACAATAGTGACAATTCTTCCATTGAATTAGCTCCATAGATGAATATTGTAAGAAGGCTAGACTGTGGGCTGGCCATGGTGAATGGATACTTACAATCAGTTTGAGTCTGTCTCCAACCACATGCAGTTAAAGCCACCGTGGCTAACCTGCTCAGGATAATCGCTCCACACTCACTCAGCTCACAAACAATCAAACACAGGCCAAACAACACTGATTCAATCAAACACACACTCACCCTCACACCACAGTCAAGACAAAGTCATTCATCTTATTAAACAGGTGTCATGTGGAGTCAAGTTAGGCTTGTCGATATCTGGTTGACAGAACAAAGTGTCTTTTGATATGAAGTCTTTTTGTGTCAGAAAGAAACCCGACCTGTCATGTGTAAATGAAGAACATTTCTGCTCCATGTTGAAATGATCCATTTAACGGGCCATCAGTGATTTAAGATTTCAAAATGTTGAAGTCTCTGAAGAGGGCAAAGAGAAACAAGGAGCTAATGAGAACAGAGGAACAAATGACATCTAAAAAGAGCACAATGCACTTTTGTTTTACTCAAAATGTGTGTTTTCTTCTCAGATATGTGAATCCACATATCTGCTTTATTGCTTATTGACAAGCTAAATACACCTTTTTCATGAAAAAATAACCAGTTATAGGAAAGTGACTGAAAATGTGTAACTAGTTAGTTACGTATTACTACTTCCAAAAAGAAACTCAGTTACTGCTTTCCACATGTAACTAGTTACTGAGAGAAGTAACTTGAGCGTTACTTTTTTGTGCCAATACTTAATAACAGCTCACACATTTCAATTAACATTTAATTTTTAATAATGTAGGTACTTTGTTAATTCTGTGAAGGCAACAGATTAAACAGTTGAGCATGTCGTCCACACAACATACCTGTCTTAGAATTGATTTTTAAATACTTTTAACTGTCTTCAAATCCATGAATGGCCGGACAGTTCCCTGAGATCATCAAATAAAAGTATCCTCACTGTACCAAGAATTCACTCTACATCAGCCTATGGTGCCTTCAGTCATAACGGCCCCATTCTCTCCAATTCTATACCACATGATCTAAGATCTGCTACAACAGTTTGTTCTCTTAAAAGCAATCTGAAAATCATTTCTCACAAGATTTTAGTTAGGTTTTAATTATTTTAGAATGTTAACGTTGTATGTTTTTGTCTTAAACCTTTGTTTTATATCAACTACCTTTTTATCTCATATGCTCTTATATACTGTTGTTTATTATCTTTGCCTGTTATTTTTCTGTTTTAAAGCACAATGAGTCTACGCCTGTCGTAATGTTGCTATATAAATAAACTTGACTAGCCCTGGTTTCAGTGGCGGTTCTAGACCACTTTTACTGAGGGGGGCCAAACTGGGGTCAGTTGTTCTGTCATAGAGGAACATTAAACCAAGGCTAAAAATAGACAAAGATGATCGCTTTAAAAATATATATATCATGCCAAAAAAATAGCGCACATCATTAAATACCATGATTTATATTTGTTTCAGTAACAGTATTTAATACTAGATTGTGAGTCTGGTTGATGAGTCGAATTCCAGTGTGTTATTAAGGGGGCTCTTCCTTTTGGAGGGGTGGCCACAGGGGGGACCAAGATCAGTGTTACAGGGGCACTGGCCCCTGTTGGCCCCTGTCTAGAACCACCCATGCCTGGTTTACAGATTGTAAAGCTGGCGGTGATTTCAAATCAAGCTTTGTCTGTTTGGATGGAGCAGCTGCTCCTTGGTCTGCTCAGCTAACGTGAGCTGCTCCTGGATCTCTGGTGTCTGCAGCACTGGAACACTGCAACACTCTCTAACAGCTAGTTTAGTAGAAGCGTGTTGTTGTTTAGCTCAGTGCTTCTTTCTTGTGAGAGAAGTTTGCCTTCCTGCTCATGACCTTTACACAAGGAGAAGTAATGCTGGTATTTCTGAGAAAGAAAGTTCATGCCTGAGTGATCATCAGCATGTTTGTGTGTTTACTGCTTGTGTGCTTCTTTCTTTCTTGCTACTGTTTGGACGTTAGCATAACCTGTGTTTCTCTGTATAATCATATTTCATTTGTCTTTCTTTCTTAGGGAGTTGTCTTCCAGACATCAGACCAGTTTCCCATTCCGAAACACCAGAGAGTCCAAGCTGATCTGACGGTGAAGACCGGTTGTGTGTAACAAGTGAAGAGATGCAACATTTCATAACTAATGAAACCACAAACTTTAGTCCTATAGATCAGGTGATCTCATTTGGTCTGGGATCAAGATGAGTAACTCGTAAAAACAATGAACCATATTAAATTGCAGTTAATGTCATCTGAGGACTCCTGTGTGGGTTCTCTATACCAAACTGTAGATCATCTAAAAATGTTTATTAAGTAACATAGATGTGTAAAAGCAGATTTTCACTGTTTATGAATATAATGCATTTTGAAGCATCTTTGTAATACAAATGTTTAGAGGGTAAAGTATCATGCATGTAGACCCAGATGTATTTTTTTATGTATGTGCTTTGCCCTGGTACTGTTCAAAAGGACTGCTTTTTATTGTCTTTAAAACTATTAAAATTCTTTTTTAATGAAGACTTCTTATCATGACTTTATTATAATGGTTACTTATTTCTATAGGCTGTCTGACCTGTGGGCTGCAGTAGTGTTGAAGTACGCAAAATCAGTCTCCAGACCTCTTTTTGAAGGTCTCGTCTCGGAGTCAAAAGCATTTTCTCTCTGTCTTGTCTCAGTCTTGGACTGGGTGGACTGCAGATATTAAATCAAGACCGGTTAAGACTACCACTGACGAGCGATTTTTCCACTCGATTACTGAGATTAGAATGAAAACGCCCCTTTCTAAAAGAACAAATAACTTCAATTTATAGTATGATTTTTATGCAGTGGTTACGGCCGCAACATTGCTGCTCTAACATCTAAGTGAGTGACATCAAGATGATGATTTTTCAGTGATGTTTATGGTCTTAGTCTTGGAGAACTCTGGTCTCGTGTCTTGGTCTCGGCGTGGTCTTGACTACAATAAGCTGCAGTGCCACTGAAGTTTAAATGGGAGTGTTGTTTAAGCAATCACACCTTTAGCTAATTTATTGTCTTGTTTCTGTAATCTGTAAAAAACAAACAAAAAACTGTAGCATTTAAATGTGTCGTTGCCACAAACATCAAATGTAGAGATGTCAGCTGTTAGCAGGCTTTATTAGTGAATGTTTCACTACTGAACCAAAAACTCTACTATTTGAAGTGGATAGATGAACGCTCTGTGCATGTGTGTGTGTGCGTACACCTAGCGTGTGTGTGACACTTTGTGATACTCAAAGTTTTTAAAAGAAAAAGGATCCAAACCCTCAGAACTGATCATGAGTAAAGTTTGGCCTCGTTCTCCCTCTAATCTCTAACGTAGTCATCCTCCCCTTTTCACTGAGAAGTGTTCTCTAAGTAATTTATTAAAAGCTGTGGAATGCACAGAGTGGACCCTCTGGCCTTGTAATGGTTTGACCCGGTAGTTCAAGATCAAAGGTAAACTGCACAACTTGGCCAGAGCTCAGGGTTGGACAGGGAGGTCACATACCTGTGTTCAGTTGGCCTGAAAAGTTTCAGTACGTCACATTATGAGATTAGCTCTTGTTGCATGAAAACATTAACTTTCACCTACTGCTCGAGCTTTTAATCTGTTACTGTTTTTTATCTGGCCTCACAGAAAATCTATTTTGAGGTTGAATGTGAAACTAAAGAGTTCACATTTCAATCAAGAGTCTCAGTTTGACACTAGAGGAACCGTTCTGATGGGGATTTTATTTGTTGTAAAGATTCTATATTTTGTAGTTTATCTTAGCCTCTTCGTGTTGTTGAGTTTTTGATCATGTTTGTTTTTGCCTTTTTTAAAGTATTCATGTGATTTTTCACTCTTAAATATAATATAAATCAAGTATATCCTCTGAATAACTCTGTGAGTCATGACTGTCTACAATGGGTGTAACACCCGAGTCCCACTGTCTGTGATGTTTTCAGAGTTTTCAGAGTCCTATCTTCAGTTTGTTTACATCGGCAGGACGGCTGGCTGACTCCTCCCCTTGTGTATAAAAGTTGTTTAATTGAGGGACTAGAGAAAAGAAGAATAACATACTGTACTCACTGCTTAACTGTGTTTCTAGATCACGCTCATTTCAGGTAAATTTACATGCAGTGTGAAGATACCAGCATAATAAAGATCGCTAGCATTAGCATGCTAACACAACAATGCAGCGCGAGTTGTTTTAGTTTCATGCTGGTGCTCAGGGGTGACATCTGCTGGATCAAAAAATCACACATAAAGCCTTTAAGCACTCACAACACTGCTTAATAAAATTCCAGAAAATGTTCAGGGTGAGCTGCATGTGTGAACGCAACCTGCCAAAATGTCCCCCCAAACTTTATCCATGGCAGAAAGTAGTTAGCAGATTTGAGATCATTTAAAAATAAATTTGTGTCATGGACAAATGAAGTAAAGCTCCTATACTAGCTGGACAGCGCAAGGCATTCATTTCTAAAAGTCCATGCCCACACTGGCTGGAAAAAAAAAACATGCAATCAAGAGCCTATACCAAGAACATTATTACAACATATCAAAGAATTATTTTAGAGACAAAAAGATAAATGTGAACACTTAATAAACTCAGCCTTTCCTGATACCCCTTCTCCTTTTCTCACTGCTCTTGAATAAATGATTCCACTGATTGGCTAAACATGAAAGTGACATACTTTTTTCAAACAGTAAGATGAACACCTGGTAAAGTTAGAATTTTAAATCATTGAAACTTAATGTTGCCTATTCAAAGAAGACAGTCTGAACGACCAAATGAAAGATTAAAACATGGAATTTACTTCTTTATATTTGTGTCTCTGATTATTTAAATTATTATTATTATTTAACTTTTTTACTTAAAATGTTAGCATACACATAGTTATATATTACAACACACTTAGTATTTTCATTCCTGAATTCATTTGTGCAGCTAGGAACTTAAAAATCTCCCTTTTGATTTGAAAAGCTTTGGAAAGTTAAAACCTTGTAAACACCTTCTGAGAATTTAAAAAAAACATTCAAGCTACGAACATTCAAATATATGGATTTAAAAAAAAAAAGATAAACAATGTGAAAGCTAATATTTTTTAAATGTGTGTGATTGAATAAAGGTATTTATGTGCTTTGTTTTTTTACAGTTTAAGAAACAACTGTCAGTCTGTACAAACAAAAGATGAAAAGTTGCAGAATTGAAGAAAAAGAAAAAACATGCAAAAGGGAAACAGTAAATGACTGATTCAGAGTGAGAGAGAAGAAATGTGAGCAATAGAGAGAGAGAGAGAGTTTGAAATCCATTGCTGGATATGAAGGTTAATGATTGCCTCCTGTTTCCTCACATCCTCCCTGTTTAGCTAATCTGCACTCACATTCTTTCATTCTAAGGAGGAGTAGAGGAGAGTCCTTGTGTTCCTCATATCTGCTCCACAGTGGATAAGAACTAACCTGGGAGTGTCTCAGTTTCAATCCTGGCAGGGACTGCAGCACATACCGAATGTTAACGGCATAAATAATCACTCCAAATGAAATGAGTATACATCATTAATTCAAGTGCTGACTTGACAACACAAAGAAAGAAGGTTACACGAGTACATGACAGAGGTTACAGAAGTGTGAAAAGTGACACAGTTGTTTAGAAAGCACTGATTCTGTCATGGAAATGTCATATCTTAGTTCTTCAAGTCCCTTTGTTGTGAGTTGATACTGAACATGAAACATCAGAACAGGGTCAGCGGAACCTAGTGAGGTGCTGATTTACAGATTTACAGATTTATCAAAGAAGCCATTTTATGCTCAAAAAGATAATGTTATGCTTCTGGTTCGTAGTCTATTACTTTAAATAAGTGACTTAAATGTGACCAGAATTCTTTTTTTCATTGTCTTTAATCTTCAAGACAGAGACAAAAGTCTCTGTAATGCAACAAAAAAAAGCATCTGCCAGACGGGGCAACTGGAATTCAGTGTTTTTTTCTGTGATTTGTAATCTGTTTGAGCCAGTGATTAGTAAATCTGTACTTAGTAAAAATAAAACATTATAACTAGCTAATGTTTGAACCTTATGTTACAGCAGTGATTCTCAAAGTGGGGTCCCAGGACACCCAGGGGTCAGCGAACCATAGCTTGGGGGTCCATGGAATAATTTACAAACAATTGTAAGTGTGCTATATCATTTAAAAACTATATCTACAAACAAAAAACACCTCTGAGCCAACATTTTCTCAAAGTTTATAAAATTAATTACTTAGAAAGTGTAAATGTCTATTAATTAATCTATCGTTGCAAAGTACATAGTATATTATTATAGTATTAATATATGCTTATCAACGTTGTGATAATGAGGGGGGTCCTTGGAAAAATGTCTCACCTGAAAGGGGTCCATGGTCTAAAAAAGTTTGAGAACCCCTGTGTTACAGCACAAGAACAACAAGGCCAAACTCAATTCAAAGTATTTTTTTTTTACAAACCCCCCTTGTCCTCCAAATGACAGATGCTGAAATAATATCAGTAAATGATCATGGATTTGTTTGTGTGTTACTAAATAAACATATCAGCCAAATGCAAGGCTAGACCACACCAGCAGTCTCTCATTCATAACATTACTGTTGTAGCTAGTATCATATAATGAATCAGAAGTGTGTTGCAGTGGCCATGGGATCCAATCCTACCTCCACCCTTTGCTGCATTTCATCTCCCGCTCTCTCCTTCATACTTTCCTCTCTCTTTTCAACTGTCATAGCTAATAAAGGCAATAAGACCCAAAACATATATTTAAAAAAAAGAACACAGTTGTATTATCAGATTTAACAACAATATGAAATATGGACTAGTTTACTTGAAAGAACCAACATTATAATTTGTTGTAAACAGTCTTTAGGAATAACAACCAAAAGATGTATTCAGATTTGACACTAAAGACATTTTTTCTGAAATGTCTTTGTCCAAATGTGACAAAGCCTGCGTAAAGACAGACCGGTTCATCTCAACAGGCAATCAGTGCACACTTCAGATGCTAAATCTAAGCATACTTCAACTGCTTCATAAAATGAAACATTTAGGTAAGGTTTGGGTAGGAGCTGATTAAAGCTAGCCTCAAGTGCACACAAAGACCTGATGTCTTTTGGCAGTAGCTGAGGGATCATGTTAGTTATGTAGCTATAAGTTTAAGATGCAGTTCTTCCCTGTGACTTTAAGAGCAGCTGATGTAATCTACTCCTGATCAATTTATGTTTCATATAAATGATCTGCTGGAAGATGTAAAAAAAGGAGGAGCAGAGGAGGAGGTCTGAGACTTACACTTAAGCTGAGTCTAGCTAGAGAGCAGGATTAAAGTGGGAAAAAAAAAACTTTCTAACCTTCTCTCTCGCTCTCTCAACCCCTCACACACTCACCGCAACACCAGTCCATCTAAGCCAAAGAAAGCAGAAAAGGAAAGTTGAATGCATAACACACACACACACACTTCTTAAACTAATTTCTGCAGAAGTCATAGGAAGTCGCCAACAGGAAAGCAAAAGGCTGCATCTGTTTCCCTCCATTCATCTGCTGGTGACTAAAATCAGGCTGGATTGGATTAAACATCCTGTCGCCTGGTCTCTCTCCCCCTCTGTCTTTCTCTCATACTTCAGACATGAAGCTGAAGCTGTTGCTCCATTTAGCATCATCCATATAACACTTATGTTGCTGTGTGTCGTTACTCGAGCTGAAATCAATAAGTGTTCTTTTAGATTCATGGAAACAAACATGTCTAAAAACCAGATTTGAATCAGTTGGTTTTTAAGGACAGTTTCTCTGCCAAAACAAGTTTGAGGTGCAGTTCAAAGATCAGTAAAATGCATGTTTTGGTTGTTGCTGAGAGTAAGATGTATTAATACCTCATGTCTGTTATTTAAACATAAAGCTTCTGTTAGCACTAGATAGCCTCGCTCACTATAAACGCAGGCCGCAGTTCACCTGACCTAAAGTCGATAAAATCTTCTAACCACACATTTCTTTATTTATTCTGTCTTCTAGCACACATAACATTGTTAACTCTATGAGGACACTGATACTTTTATGATATTATTTGGGCCATTTTTTTCTTTAATCTATAGCAGCCTCTCCCAAACGTAAGACTGTCGTGGCCCACTTTGAAATACAAAATGACTCCGGGGCCCGTTATAAAATAAAAGTTATGACTACAGCTCCCACTTTCAGTAAGGGTAAAACATTGGACATGACAAAATGATATTATGTCAAGATAGTTAGAAAGTTTACAAATAGTAAAATATGATGTGATATGATGTCCATGAATAGTCATGACAGTCCTTACTAATCACTCAAAGGGTTGACTCATGGTAAATCATCATAATTTTGATATTTTTTTTTATTTTTATACTTGGTGGAGGCCTTTTCGCGGCCCACCTGTAGTACCCACACGGCCCACCAGGGGGCCGCAGCCCACACTTTGGGAAGCATTGATCTATAGGATAGGGGTGAGGTCAGATTTGGATTCAAACACACAGCAGCTTCCGTACAGGGTGCGTGCAACATAACCATTAGGTTATCCAGTGCCCCAAAATCTTCAACGTTTTAATGCTAAATAAGGCTAATGTCTAGATAAGTGACTTGACAGTCACTCAGTAAAGTTGACAGTTGACTGTTATTTCTCGTTTACTGCATATAGTTCTGTTTACATCTGGTCACTACTGCACATAGTTCTGTTTACATCTGTTTACATCTGTTAGTCCGATCACTGTCCACTTATATCTACTCTTTTATATTTTGTATTTTTAAGTTAAGTTTAAGCTTTAAGTTGTATTTAAATTGACACTTTATATTTAGGTTAAAATGTTTTGTTTACTTGCACTGTTGTTGATTTACTGCTCTGTGTGCCTTTGAATTGCCCCATGGGGACAAATAAAGTTTTTTGAATTGAATTGAATTGAACTGACTACAGTTTGATATGTACTTCCTTTTCTGTTAGCAGAGAATGTCACATTTAGGTTACAAGAATTGTTAGATGGAATCCACTTCTATTGGGCCCTTCTGGTCTTTTCACACTCAAGGCACTTCACATTAAATCACATTCACCCTTTCACATACACTTGTACTTCTGTATTTATTAAAGTGCCATGCAAGGCCATTAACCAGCTACACCTGGGAGACACATTTTTCAAATAAAGGTATCACTTCTGCAGTATATCATCGTCGGAGGCAGCGATAGTTTATCTTTTCACTCAGTAAATTTGAATGAATTCAATCTTTTTAAACTCCAAGTTCTTTCTTAGCTTATCAACGTCAGCATTGGACTCACATTGCACTGTTGGATAACACAAAACTACTTCAAGAGGGGAAGTGAGACCTGCTAAAGTCTTTTACAAAGTGAATTCCTGCTGAAATATGATTGATAAGTTGTGTGCAGGCAGCTCTGATACCACCCACCAGTGGAAACGTGTTTTTGTGTTAAAAAATGCACGCACACAGCGCTGCACATTGTCAGCTCTTTTCTTTCATATGTGATGACACTTACAGACCTGGTAAATGTCACTTCCTTCTCTGTTTAAAAAAAGCCTGACACAGGCAGGTCTGTTTGCTTTAGAGGTCAAGGCAGCTTCAGGTTCTATGTGTTGACTCCTGGTTGATGTTTGATTTCAAGTTTACATTACTGTACTGGGTGGAGATTGTCCCACCTGCCATCACAACTCTGTCCAATGTAAGAACAACCTCACCCAACTGATAAACACAACTTCATAGATTCAAACAAGCAACATATACCAGTACATTTTAAAGAATTATGTAAAGGACTGATTGTTTAGTTTGATTAAATCATCAATACCTAACAAATGATACAGATAATTATTCTTGATAACTCACTGACCTTTCTCTAAGCAGAAATAGAACAAATTGTATTCAGAGTATCCAAACTTCCCAATACAAAACCAATATTTACTGACAGGCTTCATTTCTAGTGGGGATAAATGTTTTTATGTAATAAGATAAGATAAGATAAGATAACACTTTATTGTCCGTTTGAATAGAAATGTGTCTTGCATTACAAGCTCAGAGATCCTCTCATCACATTCTAATCACACTCAAAAGACAAACATAAAAACAGAATAAGCTGCATTCAAAATCACATTTCAGGAGTGACATGAATACATAAATAATGTTAAATAATATGAGGAGATTGTCCATTAAAAAATGTGAGTGTGCTCACAGTCCATGTGCAGCCCAGGTCAGGTACATTAGTGATTGGGAATGTGTGGGTTGCAGTCAACCAGTTTGGTTGTAATAATGATGAACTGACCCATTAAAAGATGCAACAGTAACTTCTCCATGCATGATATTCATTTCATTAATTCTACAGGCCACAGTTTCTGCATCACAGATTTTGTTCCTTTCTATTAGTGTAATGGTACTGTTCCAATCTTTTTGACCCAGGAACGCCCATCTGGAAAACTGATGACTAAAAATAGACGGGTGAACTTCCTGTGTGATGGTGGTGATTCCACATATGTTTGATGCCAGTTTTCCACTAGGTTTCTGTGTCTTTCATCTCTAAATGTTCCAACAGATGATGCGCCGGGACTTCATCCACATGCGTCCCATTTCCTCTGACCGTCCCTCCTCAACACACATGTTGGATTGTGAATAAATCGGTGAGTGCTCAGTTATGACGTCATGTCATACAAACTACACATCCAATTCAGACTGCACAGAGCTCAATGAGCAGTAACTTTTTACTCCACATATCTCAATAAAAGTCAAAAAGTAAATCATTTATTTTTTGTGTAGAAAAGTCTTATTGTATTTATTACAATTATGATATACAGTACATACATACAGTACAATATTTAATGTATTAATGCCAGAGATACTAGTCATAACTCAACCACTATCCCAGGAGACAGAAAATAAAAGACAGTTTGTCCATTTACACAGAAGTCAAGACAAAAAAATATACATATATTTAATTAACATACTCAAAGGGAGTTATAACTTCCTGAATTACAGTCAGCTGTCAAGTCATGACGTTTAATACCTAACCTTATAACTCTCCAACAAGCAGCAGCTAATCTTAGTCTAAGAAAATGTTTTTAAACCCTACTGTCTTTATCCACACAGATTTATTAAACTCACATGTCCAACATGTCCTGTGTGTAGCTCTGTTACTGTTTGTGCCTGTGTGTTATTCCTGTCTGTGACATCACCACCGCCACTCTGTCTGTCTGGCTGAGCTGCTTTCATTAAATATTGATCACTCTCTCCGCCCTCCCTGCTGGCATTTTGCCTTAATTGAGTGGCAGACAAGTGCAGGAACAGATCGGGGAGGATGATTGAAGTGACAGAGTAAAAACAGAGAGGAGGAAAAGAACAAAACCAGCTCATCAAGTTCATAAACTTCAAGGCCTCACTCCCTCCCCCTTCCTCTATAAATCACAGTGTCTCATTCTCCTTTCTCATACATATTTATCCCCCTCCTTTTTAACTCTTCAGCTCTCTGTTGCTTTATTCATTTAACCAATGTCCTGTTTATCTCTTCTTTTTATCTTCATTCTGTGTTTACAGCCTGTGATGTGACGTCGTCCCACTCTCCCTCAATTTTCATTTTGTTCTCTCCTGGTTGATTTTAAACTAATTTTCCTTCATTGTATTGAACTGCCTCTCCATACCTGCCTGTTGACTCTCTCTTATTCCTGTTATTTGTATTTTTACAATTTTGCCCTCTCTGTTGATCTCTGTTCTGTTGTTGTGTTGCTGTATTTGCTTTGTAACTTTTGTAAACATTTGTTTTTAAAGGTGCTATATAAATAAAGCTATTATTATTATTATTATTCCTCTTATTTATCATCTACTCTCACACAGCTCTCTGTTTCAGGTTGTCTCTCTTATTCTGATCTCATCTTCACAAGGTGGGAAAAAGAGGTTCGAGATCATTTTCAGAAAACATTCCTATGAAAAGACAGCGTTGTGTTGACATATATGATGTTGATGGATCTTATTTAAAGCTGCTTTAAGTTTATTTAAAATATAAAGTTTTCACCTGCCTAAATGAATAGTTACTTAGTTTCCTCCCTTCCTCCTGTTTGCACGAGTGCTGTCTTCTATGGTGTTGTGTAGAGATCAGGACAGTCTCTGCTCATATGTGTGTTCTCAGGTAGAAAGAGTCTGGATCTTGATGTTTTTTTATCTTCACACTACAGACAAAGAATGTTTAGAGCTGTAGAGACACTAAGCCTGGCTTTATATAAATATATATATAAAAAAAAACAGGAATACCGTCATCTAACACAAACACTTAGAGTAGGTGTTGTGTGTGAGGGGAGTACCAAATGAAGAGCAGGAAATAGTTAATACTAAGTTGATGAAGTGAATGATATAGCATGTAAGCAGGTGTAAAGGTCAGATGGTCTAAGAGGGTCATCCCAAGCTTTGTGCCCACGTCCATCAGACTCATGAATGGCTGATTTTTTTAACACAACTCTTTTTAACTTTTCACAAAAATAATCAAGACCTATTTATCATGCTTTTGATATATTTCACAAGTTGAATTACTTGGTAATACATTTTTAAACCGTATTAGCATTTTTAGCAGCATTTATTGCTAATCTGTCATGCATGATTTGTTATGGTTTACAAGCTTTACTCACTCATGATACTTGATGTATGTGTGTGTATGTGTGTGTGCGTGTGCTGTCAATCATATAAACTGTATGTGCGTTGATTCTTTTACACAACTCAAGTTCCTGATGGATTAATACAGTTGTATAAAGTAAAGGTCACAATATTATTTTTCCTTCTGTAAAGGTACAATTAAATAATTGTGCCCCAAATTATTTTTGTTTACCACTAAAAAAATAGAGAAAAAGCTTATCCACGATAATGCATCGCTCCAGATTAATTTAATCCTCAAAGGGACATTATCTCACATTGAAGCACGTTTAGATTACCGACAGTATGAAACATAGTCTCAATAACATCACCTCTTGGTTTCTGAAGCAGACTTTTGAAGTGCAGCTTTGGTATATGGTGAATAGACTTAAGCTTGTATAACATCTTTCTATAGTCTTCTGGCACACACTGATGGTAGAGGCTGCTGTGTAAAGAGATCATCAGTATTACCTCATCCATTCATACACATTCACACACTGATGGTAGAGGCTGCTGTGTAAAGAGATCATCAGTATTACCTCATCCATTCATACACATTCACATCCTGCTGACACAACATTTTGGGGTTCAGTGTCTTGCCCAATGACACTTGGACATGTTATTGTAGGAGCTAGGGATCGAACCCTCGACTTTCCAGTTGATAGATGATGGTAGTCGCCATGTTGTAAATGCTCTCTCAAACTAACTTTAGTCCAACCTAACAAAAGGCATAGACCTGAGGCGGAGGCGGGCCTTATGCCTTCCAGGCAAACATCTACAACACACCCATGTGTCAGTCAGATCAGCCATGCCCTAATTATGATTAACCTTTAGCCTGAATGTAATCAAAATTATTGAGTTAAAATAATATATATTTAATATTTTATGATATGTTGTAAATGTGGGAAACCTTGCTTTTGCAGCCAGCCTCAGCTGGACACTCAATGAACTGCAATTTATTTATTTTGCCCTTCTGCATTGGCTTCATTTTTCAACACAGGATGTTACCTCTTGGTTTAGAGCTAAATGACATGTTTCTATGTCAGCCCCTTTATTGGCCCATTATGAGTCAGACAAATAATCACATCATCAAATTCTAAAGTTGTGTGGGTGTGATATAGACTGAGTTTAGATCCTTTACCTATTTTAGTTTTGGACTCTGAACATATATTAAGATTTCTCAGCTGTAGTGATGTACTCTCATTTCTTCCCACAAAGGGCAGGTCTTTTTTAATGACTGGAAAATCTTGTTCCTGTTTTCTTGCTCTCTTCACCTTCAAGAATCAAATAGCGGTGTTGCCAATTTTTATTTTTTTTATTTTTTAATGTATTAAAGTTGCCCACAGCATTCCATTGCTCATGGCGTTGTAACCTTAAAGTTGTTATTAACGGAGTCGACAAACTCAGCCACACCTGAAGATGTATATCTCTAAGCCTTATTATCTGATCAGGATACAAATTATTGAGTTATACAGAAAAATTACCCCCGGTGCAGTTTTTACCAGAATACAAATGAGCTGAGGAAACCAAAACAGGTTGTTTGTTTCTGCTGTAAAAACTGACATCAATATTACCTTTCGTGGAGATTCCTTGGATTTTGGAGCCAGCTGCAAGTTTTTGCTTTTTGGATTGGATTCATTTATTCAACACCAGAGATTGCATCTTTAGTGAAATATCTCCTCTTTTGGTCCAGGATACGAACTTTGCCCAGGCGCCAAGCTTTTCTTCATAGCATATTTTACTTTCTACTAACTTAACAGAAGCTACAACGATTAATAAGCACTAACTCTGAGCAGAAAACCATTCAATGTCTTTCTCAGACACTTTAGAGGGAAGAAGCTCACTTTTAACTTTCAAATTCATGTCTGCATGTTGGAGTTTGTACAAACCACTGTTCAAATTACAAGCGACATTTCCACTTTCTCTACCTTCCTTTTGCTTTTTGTCCTGAATGATGGTGCAACTTCACTTGCTCCTAACTGTCAAAACACTGTGAGTCTATTTCTTTTAAATGTATGATTGTATTCCATTCTTGCTATCCTCATCATTTCCTGTCTTAATGCACTCTGACAAGGCAGAACAACAGCTCTGGCCCTGCAAGCTGTTTCTACTTCATTATTTATGATCTGAGTCTTAACTCAGTTGTCACTGTTGGTGGGTTTTATACAGGCTGTAGATTTAGACACTGCCTTGGGGTATGAACCCATCTGAATAAATAATATCACTGACAAGCTCTATAAATCATGAGCTGTATAAGGCTTGTTACTCAGGGGTTACATGTAAGCTGTGATAAAAGGTGAATGATGGAGGGGTCTTATCTGCTATATCATGCACAATGCTGCTGAAGTGATGATGTGATGGTCCTATTTGTAAACCTTTTTCCAGGGGCGTTGCCTTCTTTATGCCCATTCCAGCTTACTGTGAGTGCACATTGAAAGGGACAGACTCGCCTAGAGTTGCAGGCCTCTTGAGGGCTTTCATTTAGGTTTTTTAAGGTGCTGGTAGGTATCCATGCCTTGAGCAGCAAATGGGATGGTTGCAGTACACTATGAATTGGGACACACTGCCAGCTGCACTGCATGGTGGTCACCTTTATGGTCTGTCAGGTCATTGCTTTAAAAAGGGAAATATCCCAACAAGTACTTAATGCATGGACAGGACACTAATGGTCCACTGGAAATAAATACTTGTGATAGAAGTGATTTATTTGTAATGCCACCATCAGGTTGATATTTTTAAGAGTGTTGTCAACTATTGGATGGTGCCATGAATTTTAATTGAAAAGCAAACAAACAAGTGTAAGTCATAATTTTAGCAGAATATCTGCCTATTTGAAAAATGCATTTCCCATTTGATATCTATTATAATAAAGCTGTTTTGTAACATTTAAAGTTGGATTATGTGTGTGATTTATAACTATCAGATTTTTAAACTTGTTGTTTTTTAACCACCTTTCAGGAGTTTCTTACTAGTTGTAAAAGAAAAGTCCCAATATACTGATGTGTATGACATATGCAAACTAGACCATCAGGGGAAGGAGGGAATATTCTCTATTCCCCAGGATTCCTTTTGCGTATCCCACAATGCAGTCTTTGGCATGTGGACCAGAAGACCTAATGTACACAGTTTTTTTCCTGCTATGATGTGGGTAGAGCATAAGCCAATTTAAAGTAAATATTTCCTTTGAATTTCATATAAACACTTTTACAGTATAGTGCCAGATCATTAGAGAAAAAAGTAAAGAACTAACTAAGCACCTGAAAATAAGCAAATTTGGGCTTTTACATTTTTAAAAGATTTAAAATGTATCCTGATTTCTCCTTCTTCCTCATAGACAGGCATGTCATTGGTTATTTTTAATATCTTGAACTAAGAGATTTATCTGCACTTATCATGTGAATATGTCAAATTACATTACAAAGGGAAACCATAACACAACAACAACAATACCAAAAAACAGTAGTACAGATTGTTTGTTTAATTCACAGTCAGTTGAAATCTGCTCAAATGCAGGATACACAGTTTCAATATCAGCTCTTCCTCTGGTATCACAAGATAAATCCAACCTAAGACCTTCATTTTTTGTGTTAGGCGACCTGTGGGGGAACTTCTGATGAGGTGTTTAAAATATCCAACAACAAAAGATTAAGCCGCATCTGTTCCCAGCTGTTTGACCGATGGATGCCCCTGAGTGTTGGCAACACACACTACACACACATTCACAACTTTAAATCACTGATGTAACTGTCCCTTCACTTAGAGCTTTAAATGTAATAGTGATAAACCGCCTGAGGAGTTCCCAACTTCAGACTTCAAAATACGTCTTCTGTCAAATAAGTTGAAACATGAACAGTTGGTAACATGAGTAAAGACAGGCTGCTAAAAGGCTGAGCGACTGGAATGTCCCGTGTCTATTTTGAGCTTTTAATACATCCTGATGATGAAATGCTTGTTTTGTTTTAGAAAGATGCCAATGATGCCAGATGTGTGTCTGTGATCTGGAGGACACACACACACACACAATCCTATCCGTCTGCAAGCTCCTGCAGGGATTAACTCAGCGCACATCTGCATGTGAACACATACATTCACACACTATCCTCTTTTATCCACCCTGGACAGCTGTTTGTGTGTTCATCTCTGCAGCCTGAAGCACTCAGTGAAGCTCATTTATTTAGTTGGCTGTGTAAGTCTTTGTGTTGTTCTTTTGTTATTGTCATAGTGAGGTTTTCAGTTCAATGTGAAGCTTCCTCTCCTTTGTGATTACTAAGAGAAACAAGCACCTACATTTACATGAATAAGACAAAATGATAACTATTCACTTCTTAATCATTTCACCTTTATTTGAAATATGGGCAATACTTAAGGGCCTGCCCTTTACTCTTCAGTGATTTGAGATTTCATTTAAACAGAATGAATACATACAGACATCGTGTCATGATGGGTTACAAGACAATAAATAATAACAAAAAAGCAGATTTACACATATACATTCAAGGATGGAGTAATTAATTATCAGTGTTTCACTCAACCTATTGAGGCCATTGTTTTGAGTTTCATTGTGTGTTGCAATATGTTTCAACAGAACAAAATCTGAAGAGGTTTCAGCAATTTAGTGTTTCCACATAGGACCACCTGAGCAGAAGAAAATGAACTCTGTTTCTGCGTGTGAATTTATGAATTTAAACTAAAATTTCAATCCAGCCAGATCCCAAGATATTCATAAGCAGAGACCCTCTTATTTCTCTGACGGTCAAGAGAAGAATATGTCAAATATTGTCTGCAATGTCTTCTTCTATAATGAATAGCATTTAGCAAATGTTTGGATTTTTTTTTATTAGAAAGCACAATTGTTGAAGGATTGCAGAGGCTAACTCAGTATCAGTAGATAATACATCTACAAAAAATGAAACAGTCAGTGTCATTTGTTATTAAGGATCTAATATTAAGAATGACAATGCAAAATGATTGAACTCAATCTATATGTGACCATATAATCCATCATGGACTCAGATCTAACTAAAGTTTAAGAGAGAATAAAACTCACTCATGCTGAATGTCTTATTTGTTGCAAAGACACAATATTTGAATAATAGCATATTGCAATGACTTCCTGAGGTCTTCTTGAGGTCAACCAAATTATCCCCCAGATTTTGTTTCATGTGGAGGCCTGTTTGTTTTTCAAGTTTTTATGCTAAGCTAAACTAGTCGCCAGCTGAAGCGTTACATTCAGTGTACAGACATGAGAGTGATATTAATACGTTTAATTCTTCCTGTAGATGAACCAGTTGTTTTAGATTTATATCTTCCATTTAAGTAGTATGAAGACTTTTGTACTTTTAGGGAATTAATTACCTCTGCATATTTCTTCTAATTCATAATGACAGACTTCTGAGTGTACTAATGGTTGCAATAAGGACACCTTTTGTTACAGTTCAGTGGATGCTGAATGTATAGGGGAGTGCATTAACACCATGTCGTTAGTTAACACTGGCCTTGAGAACTCCTTTGTTTAATATATATATATATATATATATTTTTTTTTTTTATTATTATATTTTTTTCAGTTAGTATATGTGGTGTATGGTGTATTTTTTATTACCATATAGCTAACATTTTTTAGGGTAACAATAGAATGATATGAGTTAGCTTATTAGCATTTAAAGCATCATGAGGGCAGAAAGTGATTTACCTTTAACCATCATGCATTTCCATGGCTTTAAACCAGACTGTATAAAACATGGACGTAGACCCAGTGAAGTCGTCCACAGGTTTCTGAACTGCAGTTTTGAAACCCTTCAGCAGTGGTCGCCATGTTTGAAAAAGCTATCTCCACCTAACATGATGAAGTAACAGGCAAAAAGGTGGAGGACTGAAGCGTCCCACAGGCAGCTACTTATCTGTCAGTCAACATAGCTGCCCTCATTTAGCATTCATTAAATATAAAAGGAATAAGTTAATAAACAAATTCACTCAGCTATTTAGAACAAAGACACCTTTTGTACCATGTTGTAAATGTGTTTAATACAGAAGCTGATGGAGATCTTAATAAACAAACAAACAAACAAAATGGACATTTTATCATGGGTCTTAATGGGACTTTTCTGGCTTTTGGAGTCAGCGTCTAGTGGACAGAATGGCAGTTTTTTCACTTCTACATCGGCTTCATATTTTAACACCAGAGGTTGCCGCTTGGCTTCCAACAGTTCAGTAACTGCTTTTGTAAATTGGACTTTGGCACGGCGGTTCATCCAGCCAGCCAAACAACTTGCTGCTCCACCAGTCTTCTGAATAAATCAAATATGTTCAATGCTGAAAGCCCCACCCCTCAAGTTCACGTACCAAGGTATAACTCTGGGAGAAGAGGAACAAAAAAAATGGCCCCAGCTCTTCATTTAGTTCCTGGTTTCTGTGGTGGAAATATTTCTTTAAAGGCTAAAGGACAAGAGACCTTTGAAGGTGGAAACAGCTTTAGTCCTATAACACTCAACCATTGTTCAAACACACACGGACATCATGTTTCCCTAAGAGCTTATTTTGACTTATATAAACTGAGGTGATTTTGGGGAGGAGAAATAGACCACTCTGCTACCTAGCTCTTTTACCATCTCACACTTCTTCAGACAAACACAAAACACCAACGCACAAAAATATGAAAAATTACTGAATTACCCCACATACCCCCACATACCCCCCCCCCCCCCCCCCCCCCCCCCCCTCTCTCGTTAACTCACACACACACACACACACACACACACACACACACACACACACACACACACACACACACACACACAGCTTTAAGTAGGCTATTCCCTCTGGCCTAACTGGAAAGCATCATACATTTTCAGTGTTTTGAATTTTAAAAAAAATCTTAGTTTTACACTATTCCACATATTTGTAAGTAGGTTATTGAAAAGTTATTAGACCTGATATTTTGTTAGTTTTGTTCATCTTTTCTCATTGTGATAGGCAAAGCTCTCAGTCTTCTCTGAAACCCTGCCCTCTGTCCCTACATTGCTTTTTCACCACTTAACAGGTGTATTCTGTTACATTGGAAATCTCCAAATCAATCAGTCTTTATTTTTTATAGCGCCAATTCATAACAAATGTTATCTCAAGACACTTAACAAAAAGCAGGTAAAGACCTTACTCATTTTCAGAGACGCACACAGCAGCACAACACTAAGCCACATTTATCAAAGTTACAGTGGTCAGACAACAAATGTAAATGTGTAAATGTATTTGTGTCTGTGTATGTATACTATACATATCTATGTTTGTTTTTGTTTCTTATTGTACTTCCCTCCTGGTCCTATTTCTTAATTTATTTATCTATTCATTATTATTCATATATTTTTGTATTTTTTTATTAAAGTTGTGTGTGAAGTCGACATTGGATGGAGAATTACTTTTTACAAGAACGATTGAATACCTTTGAAACCTCAGTGTCAGTGTTTGATCAAACTACTTTAACTTTTACCTGTTAACCATCATCATGATGTCCTGCAGTATGCCAAAAAGATGATAAATGATTTCTTTATAGAATCTATTGGCTTACGGGATAATTATGCCCCTGTTACGCCACATCAGCAAACTCACAGAGGTGATATGGTGGGGCAGACTTGTTCCACCCTTAATCCTCCATCCTGATGCTATCCGTATTTGAAGACCGATGACATCACAGTGGCACGTCGATGGCTGAGGCTCCTTCAAATGTGGCTGACATCCTCCAGGGCCAACAAAGGATCCATCCTATCCTTTATCACAGCAGTCCAATCGAGCTGGTCTCTAAAGCAGCCCAATACAACTTTGAAATGTGAGAACAATCACATAACTGCCAATAATGTTTTAAAACAAAAAGGGACCTTGAGACTTCTTATTATCATCAAAATAGTAGATTAAGTTTGATGACATTAGTTATGTTAGCTAGCTTTGGTGCAGCTGTTGCTAGGCAACAAGTGTGTTTCTTAGAATGGAGGGTAAGGGCGGGACTTGGTTACAGCGCTGTTGTGTAAATGTTTATGAACAGCTTATGTTGACAGATATTTAACAAAATATTTGAGAATTAACAGCACAATGTATAGATTATTGACACGGAGTACAATACATCCAATATGAATATCAGGGATAAAATCCATCATCCACATATTTACTCATAATTGTTATTCAATTAATTAAATAATACATTGTTTTTATTTTAAGAATACACAGGTCTCTTTTATTAAATTCCCACAGTATCATTTAACCCAGAGCTACTCTTGAAAAGCTTGTGTCTGGTCTACAAGTAACATGATGAGCATTTTGTCATCGGCTACTGGTCTGTAAAGGACGCAGGGCAAAGGAGAGCAGACAGAAAGAAAGATGAGTGGAGAAGAAGAAGAAGCATCCTAATGATATCAAATGAACCTTACAGTGTAACTGAAGGAGAAAGTATGTGTCAGCTGCTGGCCTGAATCACTCAAACATTCACTCATTTATTCAATTAAAAGAGGGAACTCACAAGCGAGTGCAGCAGGTGCAGCTAGTGATAAATCCAACAAACAGAAAACAAGAAGCTGGACTGCTTTAAAAACCAGTCAGTGCAGGAATGAAATGGGTGATATCGGTTGACAGCAGGTATATCGAGTATCACATTTACATGGGACAGATCAGCTAACATTTTGTATCAGGCTCTCAGCTGTTGAAGACTTACAAAACAGATATTTTCATTTTGTTAACACAGTTTGAACGGGCTACATGAGTTTCCTCTGGGATACAGATAGTGGAATGATTTGTCTTACATGGAATCTTTCAGGAATATCAATATACTATTTGTTATATTAATACACACTTCCCTGTAATTCCCCTGTGAATGCACATAACCCTTAAGCTCTGTTAAACATTTCAACTGCTCTAATGTCTTACTCTTTAACTAAAGCGCCTCTCACTCTGCATTCCTAAACACACTTGAACATTACCCCAAAGAACTGTGTGTGAGAACACAAATACATTAAACTGATTTTACCCTACTCCTCGACGTGATGGTCTTAAACATTTCCCCTGTGAGTGTAGATAGAGGGCTTATTCTGTAGACAGGCTCTGTAGATAATACTACACATGCCAAAACATAGCTTAGAACACCGGGGTGTGGCATAATCATCAGAGAGGTGCTCTTTGAAACAATGAAATCTGGAACAAAATGATATGCTGTGTTAGGAGAAATGTCTGGTATTCATATGGACAGACTGAATAGAGAGATCATTCAGACAGTTCATGACAACATTCATGAGTTGGGTTGTCATGGTTGTAGTCAAAAGTCCTACGTGATTAAAAAAAAAATACTCAGACACTTGTGTTTTATGCAGGGCATTTGCACGGATTAAGATAAGTCTATAATTTACAGGAATGTACTGACTTTATCCCCCAGATCTGTTGCAAAGGCTCTGCTCAACAATCAAGACAACGTCTGCAAGTATCACAAATTGCTAGAGGTCAGTTATGTTAGTAGGACTACATTTATTTTTTTTTATTAACAAGTCTAAACAGAGTGGAATCTGTCTGTAAAATAATCTGTAGAATGTAAACTTTCTTAGCTGAGTCAAAAGGGTCAATACAACACTATTTAAAAAAATAATGAACACAAAAAAACAACAAAAAGAAGTGTCACTTTATGAAGCTAGAAGCATGGGCAGTTCTAGGCAGGGGCCAACAGGGGCCAGTGCCCCTTTTAAAACTGAGCTTGGTCCCCCCTGTGGCCACCCCTCCAAAAGAAAGAGCCCCCTAATAACACATACACACTATTTGACTCACAATCTAGTATTCAATACTGTTACTGAAACAAATATAAATCATGGTATTAATGATGTGTGCTATTATTAGGCATAATATTTATATATTTTTTAAAGTGACCATCTTTGTCCATTTTTGACCTGGGTTTAATGTTCCCCTCTGACAAAACAACTGGCCCCAGTTTGGCCCCCCTCAGTAAAAGTGGTCTAGAACCACCACTGGCTAGAAGTAAGTGGTGAGCAAAGAAGCGTAAGTAGTGTAGAAGCAGAAATTAAGCACAAAAATGACGAGCATCACAGGAGAGAGAGGCTGCAATTTGCACCTTACAATCCACACTTTCACACACATATAATTCAAATGCACACACAAATACACACTGTCATGGTAAGGCCTAGAGGTGCGCAGACTATCTTTCCAACAAAAAGCAGCATACACTAACCTGACAGGAGAATGTGTTAACTGAGAGGTGTAAACACTGAGCTGCTGTCAGTCATGCTGAATAAATCCACACTGAAGTCCATCAATGTTTTTCTGTTTATTTTAATACCAACAGACATGGTTAACAGTGTGCAGCCCCCCGCCATGTGCATGGGAGTATTGAAGTATTTCTGGCTGTAGTTGCTGATCTAGAGCCATACACAGACAAAGCAGGCTGAATGTTATAGACTGAGGAGCCCAAACTGTCCCACATCAAGTGATATATTTAGCTACACACAGGTCATTGTTGTGTTCAGATACAGCACACAGCTACAGAACAGTATCATCAATCTGGTCTAGGTGTCACAGGGTTATTCAATCTCACTATTTTAGAGTTTGACAAAGACAAACATGTAAGATCTGACATCACAACAGCCGAGGAAACACACAGTGATATAGTTGAAGGCTGTTCTCTCAAAATCAAGGATTTTGGTAGATTCTGTTTCATCTTCCTGTTGCTTACTGTCTAAGCTGTTCCTAGAAAAGCATAGGAAGCATTAATACTGCTTTGCATCAACTATTGTCATGGTGTTAAAAACGTGATCTAAGGCTTAAAACAGTTACTCAGCGTTCAGAGATACAGGAGCTGTGGGATTACTGAATTTGTTTCAAAAGCATCTTAAAATTTAATCTAAGACATTTTTGGGCTCATAGAGGGATTTAAATGTGTTGTATATATTAAATATTAATTTTTAGTTAGTCGTACATTTTTGTCACATTTATTTAAACTATGAATAAGAAAACTATCTCATGGAGTTACCCTGACTTTCCATGACTTTGAAAGTACATATTTTTTAATTGAAATAGAACCTGGAGTCCATCTCTTTTTGAAATTCCTGGTGCATTTATTTTGTTCTTAACTCTGTCCTTCTTTAAAAAAACCTTAAAACTTAGCCTTTGAATTCTCATTAGGCCTTCCTGGTTTCTTTATTTATTACAGAAAGAGATGCATTTCAGGGAAAGAAGCCGAGTGCATTCAAAAAGCTGAACTTCTTCCTGATGATGATTTAAACAGCACTGATTTTATTTTTTGTGTATGACTCGAGAAGAATAGTTGTATAATTTATTGTGTTGCTCTCGGGGGAGCATGCTAAAGTTTTGGATAATCCTGATGATGTCATTACGGTTATCTAATGTTTGTCTAAAGCCTTGTCTGGCAAATTAAAACATCTGGAAGAAAAAAAAGTGGGCAAATGTTGCTTTATAGGAAGTGTAGGTTCCTGTGTTTAAGCAGCTTAACTTTGAATTAGGATGTCTCTGCTGTTAGTGTTCTAACAATTTATTTTTAAGTCCGTCTCTTGTGAGTCCTCCACATTAACAAGTTAAACACTCTTGATGCTGGAACTCATTGTTTTGGCTCTGACTTCATCTCTCTTCAGTTGTCTGTATGTTTGGCTCCCTAACTGCTGGAGACTTGAGGGTTCCCAGGCTGATCAAAATATTACTAAGGAAACATGAATTGATGAATTTAGAGAGCAGAGAATGGAATAAAAATGATATTTGTAAATAATGGGTAGGGTTAGGTTATTTTTTTTATGAGATTCATATTTTCTTTTTGGTAATCAAATCCATTTTAGGAGACAATAAATCACACTTTACTTAGTTAGTGTTTCTAATGTGGGGTTGTGTGTAATGTTGTACTGTTTTAAAGAGCCACATGCAAAACTATTTCAAATATAAATGGAACAGCTGAATTCTGCTTTTTACTGATAAATAAACAGGCCCTCTATTCTTGAAGGACAGGTCAAATTTCAACAAAGAAAAAACACCAATTAAAGAATTTTCCCCAAACTGATCATATTTTGAATAGGTCTTTTTTGAAATTTCATTTTGAAATTCAATATGAACTGATCTCATCTTCTATCATTGTGCATTTAATAGAAAAAGATCGTAGCATGTTGGGAACTCCGTACTGTATTTCAGTGTACATTAAGGCGCATGTCATGTTAACATGTTTAAGGCCATATAGGCCGACTAACAGAGACTCTGATACACACAGTCTTACCTTTTAGAATTTTTTTTAAATAATCTGTTCATCCTTACAAAGCAAGCTTTTACTAACTCCTTATAAACCTTAGATCAACTATTACTTGAAGGTATTTTCTTATTGAAGAGTAACACGTGGCTGCTCATAACTCTCCTCTAGGCTATTTTTTTATTAAGTATTTTGTTGATCCTCCTCATAGAGGTCAAAGGTCAGTTATAGAGGTGCAATGTCTATCAGACATCTGTAAGCATGCTGTCCTTGCTAGCTTATTGTGCAACTACATACAAGAATTATTGCTATAGAATTACAGTGTGTGTACTGAGGTGCATTTTGGTTTCTGCCAACACTAGCTCTCTGCCCCTGAGTTTGTAGCTTTGAATTGCATAAAAGTTCGACATGATCTAAATGAAAAGAGTCTATACCAGCGACTCACACACAGGTGGGTTGTCAGAGTCCTGGCTGTGCATGGAGCTCAAGCCTGTGTCTGAGTCCTCGTCGTTTGTATTGCAGGCCTTGGACAGACCTCTAGCCTGCTCCACCCAGCCGCTGCTCTTTTCTGCTGATGCTGGCTCAGCCTCAGCGCTCACTGCAGCCACTTCTCCCCTACCATCATCACTCAGTTTGTTGTTCACCTGCTCTATCTCCATGGTCTCAACTTTGGCCAGCAGGTCCAGAAGTTCACTCTCCTTGTTATCCCAGAGTGCCAGACTCAGGTCCAAGTCTCCTCTTATGGCATCCAGATCTGTCTTCAGCCGCAGGCCGATGTACAGACTGGTGTCCAGCTGTGTTTTGATCCGCTCCTCCTCCAGAGCAAGCTCGTTCTCAGAAGAACTTTCCACGCCTGGTTCCACAGCTGGAGCCACAGAGGAGGCCACGCACATCTCCCCCGCGCCGCTGTCTGTGCCCTGAGCAGCCTCCGCTTTCTCCTCCCGCCTTCGCTTCATCCACCGTCGATTGAGCTCCTCCTGGATCTCCCCTGTAATGCACTCCACGAGCGCCTCGCGCTCTGTCAGCTCCTCGTGAAGCCGCACCACCTCCTCACACTGGCGCGCGTACTCCTCGAACTGCGCGAGCGCCTCCGCTGAGCCCCACGCGTCCTGCCGCTCCGCTTTGCGCGCACAGTCCGATGGCGCTGGAGCCTCCGAGGAGGACTCCACCATGTACGTGTCCTGAACATAGTTCACCCCGTGTCTCTTGATGCGGTCGAAGTGCACCTTGGCCTCGTATCGCTCGATCTCCCGGTCCAGCTCCTTGATCCTCTGGATCTGCTGGCGTATGGTGTGGTCTTGGGAAATGACCAGGTGAACCAGCGTCTCCATCTTCTCCGCGGAGCCTTTATCTTTAGAAACAGTCTGCTCTTTCTTTTTGTTCATCTTATCCAACTTCCTGAAAGCCTTCCTGACTATGCGCCTCTGTTTCTCCTGGGACAGGTTAGCAGCGGCTGCCGCGGCGGTCCAGCAGGTCCTGGCGGTACCTTTGAGAACACCGCCAGGACCCCCGCTCTCTCGACTCGGGACCACACGGGCCTCGGCGCTGCGGGGCCCGTTATTGGGCAGCGAGGCCTCGTTCTTAACCAAGACGAAGCGGACATTCTCTTGTTCTTCCCCCCAGGCGCTCCACAGTCGGAGGATTTTGGTTTTGTTGGGTAAAATCCTCTCGAAGCCTCTCCATTTCTCCACCACGCAGTAGGACTGCGGACAGCCGGACAGCATCGCCGCCGAGGCGCCCTGCTGCAGGTTTTGGTCCTCCAGCAGAACTCTGACTACATCAGCGCAGGTAGTTCTCTTCGTTAGCCCAGAGACCAGCTTCTCCTCCCGGCAGACCCACACAGAGATCTTTCCCTCCTCTGGCTCCATCTCCAGCTTAAAATACGTTTCTAAAACGTGTCCTCTTCGGTCACTCTGTTTCTGACAACTCGGAAAGTAAAGGAATAAGACGAGTTCTCATCTGATTCTTCTATTTGACCTGAAACTTCATTAAGAGTATTAAGAGGAACCGGGGCAAAACATTTATCCAAAAACAATGTCAGCGCTCCCGACGCTTCTTGTCAGTTCCCATTAGAAATAAGAAGTATGAAGTCCGCCTTGAATGGCCGTCACAAATATCTTCTGAAGAGTATTCATCCATTTATATTTCCCAGCCATGTTTCCCCGGAGCTGCCGGCCGGGACGTCATGCCTCTCTCCCCGGCGGGTCGAGCTCTGTGCGCAGAGGGAGGAGGAGAGAGGTGCGTCCTTGTGAGAGGACAGGCTGCTGCTCTGCTGTGTGTGGGACAAAACAGGAGGGTGCTGAACCGGGTGGGACACGCCCCCCCTCTCCCCCCTCCTTCTCTCTCTCTCTCTCTCTCTCTCTCTCTCTCTGTTACGCACAAACAAAAACACTCTTTCATTCTGCTACACAGGGAAACCTGCTCTGAGAGAGTGAAAGTCGGTGTGACGCAAAACTTTGACTCCTGCTCACCGATTATTTTTATGTTTGTTTCCAGTCAGAGTCCATGTTACTCTGATAATGATGAATGTCTCTTTGTAGGCTGCTGTGCGCATGATGGATTAATGTTGGGTCTTTCTTAACAATATAACAAAGTGTCTTGAGATAACATTTGCTGAGAATTGGCGCAATACAAATAAAGATTGATTAATAGATTGATAATCAAATCAGTTGTCAACAGTGTTTTGATGTGTATCTGTTAAACAGAACTGGAGTCTGTTCATCACAGCTTTATGGGTATTAGGAGTTTTGAAGATGAAATATTGTTAGGCACCTTAACAGTTAAACATCTATCTTTTATTCTCCTTTATGTAATAAATGTATTCTATTTACTCCACTTTTACTGTCACACACAACCAGTGACAAGGTAATCTGGATAATGTTATCGTAGACCCTTTACAAAAGCAGCAGGTCTTTGTTATATTCTTTACAAAGAACCAACATTAATCCACCATGAGCTCAGCACTTGGCAACATTAAGCAAAGTAAAAGTGGTATGACTTCCTTTTAGGAGGCAGAAACCTCGAAGCAGAAACAAGCTCATGTTGAACAATTATCTGCAACTGTTGGGTTTCATATAGGGAGATACAGAAAGAAAGAGATAGAGACAAACAGATGAATACGATCTATTAGTAGTATTATTAGCAGTAACAGCAAAGTATGACAGACCATTTATTCTAATTAACATTAGCAACTAACGGAAAATAAATGTGGAGGACTGATTATTTTAATTTATTTAAATAATATAATTTGAAGTTGAACTTCATTCTTAGATTCACATTACCATTCAGAATAATGATATTAGACTATGACTGATATTAATAGTCTTAGCAGTTTGAATGAGGCAGGACCACAGCAGCTGGTAGTCCACACCAAGGATCCAAAAGAACCTGAGAAAAGGGGATCTAATCGACTCCCAGGAAGATATATAGTCACTTTAATGGAACCTAAATATTTGAGTTGGTGACATGCAGTATAATAATATGAGTGAAATTTTATAAATATATTTTAAAGTTAATTCAACTCAATTCTCTATAGACGTGAAAGTGGAACAAATTATTTTTACAAAGCATCACTAAAAGGAATAATACATATTATGTCACGTCTTTAAGCCCACTATAAAAAAAACTTGGTTTGAAATATAACATTTTTTCCTCACATAAGATTTAGACCCAGAACACATAAAGAAAGAACACTGGAACCTGTCTTGAATTTCTGAACTAACATTATGTTTGATTTCCTTGGTGCTTCAGTTGTGAATCCTTTGGATGTGTTTTTTGGATGTCTCATGATATCTGATAAGAACTAATGCATCCAGGTAACAAGCCCAGAGAACCACAGACTAAAGCAAAAACCCAGATGAAACTCTTTCTCAGCAGTGTTACACGACAGTGTGCATTGTTGTACTGTTTCATAATCCCCACACAGCTGAATGCTTCAGTGTGATAAAGCTCAGCTGGATTGAGCATAAAGCAGAAGGAAATCCATCTATTACACCCCGCAGGCTTGTCTTGTAGTGTCTGACCCCATAATCTGCTTTTTCAACTCTTTCAGGCCAGAATATGATCGCTGACTCTTTAAAACGGATTTATCTGCACTAAGAGCATTTTGGTGTGTGTGTGTGTGTGTGTGTGTGTGTGTGTGTGTGTGTGAGAGAGAGAGAGAGAGAGAGAGAGAGTATTACATTAATGTGTTCATCCTCAGCAGCTTCCATTAGTTTGTCACTCAGTGTGATGCATCAGGTCATGCTTGTTGTGAAATAACCTCTTGAAACCATCTGGAGAGTTGAACTCAGTGTGTATGTGTTCTCCAGACACAGACCCATTACGCACAGCGGCATGTGCACACACTAGCTTTGGATAAAGAGGATTTTCAGTGCTGTGTTAGGGATGTGGGATAACAGAACGTGTTTTTATATTTAATCTCATTTCCTGTAAGGTCATCACATCTGTCTGACCTGCAGACTTACTATTGGTTTCAAGGATTTGGTACTCGCAGTGTTTCCAGTTAGTTGTGACAAGAAAGCAAATAAGAACAACCCAAACATGTTGGCTTTGTTTCATTCAATCAGAGGTCCATTGTAGGTTAAAGATTAAGTGTTCAGTGAGACCAATAGTAAATGATGTCATAAACCACACATTCAGACATTTTCATATGCAAAGGTGTAATCTATAATATGGATCCAGAGTAACATTTTAATCATTTTAACTGCAAACACAAATGATTTCTGCTTTTTATGCAAGTATAAAAGTGTTTTTTACTCTTTTATTATACAATGTCTTCATCATAAGAGAAAGAGAGCTTTGAGTTGGATTCTTTGAGTAGGGCTCTCTCTGGTGTTCATCTTGAGAACTACATGGATTCACATTCATTTGTTTAGCATCATATGCAGGATGATTTGTTTTTTCTTTGGATGAAACACAAAATAAAAGTTCTAATTCTCTCAGCAATGCGTTTCTCACAGGTTTGCATATTTACTGAACAGACAGTTTAAAGGTAAAAGAATACCTAAATTCAGTTGACCAAATGATGCATTTAGGGTGAACTTGGTGGATTAAAATGGATTAGAAATTTTTATTTTACGAGAAAAAATAACTTTCAAACATGATGAGCATTGTGCATATTACACAAATCCTCACTATAAAGGAACTTTTAAAGACAAATGACACGCCAAGATGTCCCTCCTAACATCAAAGGCCACTCATCAATAAGCATCTTTTGTTCAGTTTGACTTAAATCATCACATGCAACTCAAATAAGATATTTAACTTATAGATATAACTCCCAAATGTCAAAGATAACACATTTAACACCATTTATTACGAACAAACTATTGAAGTCTGATGCAACATGATAGCACAAGCTCTTGAATGCAACATCATGAGCATGTCAGTGCATGCGTCTTATCACTTGCTGTATTTCATCATTAGTTTTAATCTGTAATGTTAGTAGTTATCGCTAATTATGATAATTATGCTAATTATAATATTATTTCTTTACACATGGCTATTATTATTATTTTAGATGCTTTATATTTGTCTGTGTGTGTTTCCATCTCTCTCTCTCTGTCTCCCTGCTTTTGTGATAAAATCTGAATTAAATCATTTGACTTGACTTAATACTGACAGAATCTTGTGAAGGTTGAAACTGTTTTATTATAACAAAGAGGTATATAACTTTATTATTGACTTAGTAGAGAAAACAGAATTGCATTTTCAAGGTTCAATGACAGAATAATCTTGTTTTTCTGTCTTTGCTGTGACAACTTGAATTACAATTTTTACACAAAACCACACACACACACACACACACACACACACACACACACACACACACACACACACACACACACACACACACACACACTTACTTTGCACCGTTGTAATGAACAGTTCTGTTGTTAACATGTGCCTAGAGATCATAATAACCTGTTTTAAAAGAATCATAAGAAAACCCTTTTCTCAGCAAAATCACATTCGAATGATACAGATGACTTTATAGTCACTATGGACTAATGAGTAAAAACAAAACCATGAACACAGTTTGGAACTGACCATTTATTTAATCTGAATAGCATATACATACAAAATCTCTACAAAGCTAGAAAATATCTAACATACTTTAGCAATAAGGGGGGAAAAGTTACCAAATAAAGATCAGACCCTGTGCAGTACCAATAGACACAATTGACTAGCTTTTGGATATTCCTAAATGTAGTCTTCTTCGCAAAATAGGATCAATATTAGAATATCAAAGATAGACACAACATCTGTAATAAACGCTATTGTCACCTTTATACAAAGCACCTTATCAAAAACCCTCAGTGTACGCATAGGCGCGCTGCATATGCACTGGTGCAGAAAGAGTCAAGGCCATTTTGGATATGATTACAAACATAGTATCTGTGCCACATGTGGTTCAGTAAAGAAGATACATATCCAGGTTTCCACACACGAGAAGACATTAACAACACAGACAACAATGATTCTGAAACCTGTCAGTTTTAACCTTGTCCTTGATGAAACAGTACACACTGCTCTTTGTGGGAACTAAAGAGAACACATTCACTAGTTGGTGAAAATAATTTAAAAAACCTTACAGTTGAATCCTTGTTAATTTGAACAGTTATGATGTTCTCATACAGGGCTTTGTCCTATACCAACTCATATCATAAGAGGTGTCCATATCAAGTCAAACAAAGTCATATTAAATAAAGGTAAAGTGGTAAATGGGGTTTATAATCTATGTGTTGAGCCTGGCATAGAAGTGCATCCATTGAGATATTTCTGTCTTAAATACTTGTAGTCTTTGGTCAGCAGGTTGTGGATGATGTCCTGACAGAGGGTCATTATTGCAGAATCCGCCCCTGTAAGGCTGTGATAAGTTATCATGTAGAGGTCACATGACGTGTTTATTACACTCTAGAGAAAGTCGAGTGGCTTGACTGCAAACAACAATCTACCCTAGTGTGAGACAAAGATCTGAAAAAAGTTTGAGCAGGGTGTAAACGGGGGTTTCTTGACAAAATGATTTGTGTTTAAAAATGCTGTTTAAAGACCAAATATTACTGAAGGTGACACATCACAGGCATTAAGACCAGAATGGTTGCCCTTAGCTAAATGTGGTATTTTTGTGTGGACACCTCGTAGTATTGCAGACGGGCAAACAGAAAACAACACTGTGTTTACCAGGTAAACTGTAGGTCTACTCTTTACTGTAATAATAAATCATTATTGGTGTTTGTGTTGGCCTTCGTTTGTGCACAGAGTTTGATAGGACTCTTCACCTCTCCCACCAACTATGTAAAGTGAGGTTCTGTTCAGGATGTCACTGTGATAAGTAAATAAGTTATCTGATAAATACACGCTGGATGAGACAAGGTGTTCCTGTACAGCTTTTGAATAGTGAGAAATGACTGTTCACACTTCAGCTCTGAATTGGATAAGAAGATCATTACCACATCATGTTTGTAGTGGATTATCTTAGCTTTGTACAAAGAATGGTGATAGAGGGATTCAGCTAGCCTCCTACATGTTCAAAAAGGAAAACGTACATTAGATTTCTTTTTCCAAACCAAACCAGGAGGATACTTTTTTATTTAGTGTTTAGATGGGGGGTAATTACTCGTTAATTTGTAGACTGAAACTTCTTGGACTAACAGTGCACATATTAAAATGTTTATCAGAGAGAAAGATATGTTTATTAACTGCCTGTTTTTCTGCTCTTTGTGATGAACTAAGCTAAGCCCGATGTAATGCTCCAGCCTCTTACTGTTTGAAAAAGACACAAGACACTCTTCTGATCTGAACGAGATGATGTCCTATAAATGAAACTATTTATTTTAGGATTGTAAGTAGAACAATGTCAACAGAACTTCATCCTACTTTATGAACCTGCTTTCAACCATGTTATGTTAAATTGATTTGACTGCAGGATTGGGAGATGAGCAAATTAAGATATGGACTTCTCAGGGAGAAACAGATCAAAGAAGCATTTTATCACCAGCCAAGAGTGCAAGCAGTTCACTATGAATTTATCATACATACGTAAACACATATAGATTCTGCCAACGGACAAGAGTGTGTCTCAATAACAACCTGTGTGAAATAAAACTATTCTACATTCTCTTGGATGATTCAGTGCTGGTTGTCTTCAAGTAATAAGTAACAGGCATAACATAAGGAATGTCCTTCTCAGACACACTGTAGAGAACAAGAGTAGGCCTGTATGATGTATACCAGCTTCATCACATAACATGTCTGAGTTCTGCTGCTATTCCCAACCAAAGGCACTTCATGCTTTTGAGCATGGCACAGGCATACCACCATTAGATTAACTGCTAGAACACAATTGACATTTTTTTGGTTTTGATTCATAAATTACTTAAATTCTGACATTATATAATCTTAATGGAAGGTGCCAGTTCAGGACTGATTAAAGGGAACTGTTTCTTCATCAATTACATTTTTTTTTTAAACTTATAAACAACAACTGAATCAGCGGTCCTTACACAGAAAACTCCTCAAATGAAGATTTTAGGCTTGAATAAGTTTGATATTATGGATATGTTAAAGCTCAAATTAGCTGGTGTAAGAATATTGTAGTGACATCTTCTTTGTAAAGAGTGACTGCTCAGAAAAACGACTGGGTTTTATGGTTTCTAATGTTTCGTCCCTTTGTTGTTGTTTTCAAAGAGTCTCAGTGCCTCGCATCGCTCAGCCCTTGAGACATCTTTATTTTATTATTATAATCCTCATCATTTTCAAGAATTCCAAACCGGTTATGTGTTTATAATGCTCTGCAGCTTTTTAAAATATATTTCACATTTGTGATTACCTCTAAACATGGTGGTTTTGGCTGTTAGTGTGTCCCTAATAATACTCAGACTGTCTCACATGACATGAATCATGGATGTAAAAGAGTTTTATTTTTGCAGATTAATGCCATTTCAATCGCCCTAACATATAAATGTTTGCTCTCTAACCTCTGAATTGGAGCTGCATTAAATCACTATGAATGTGAGAACAACATTCATTTTGCTACTGACTTGTATTAAAAGCATTGAACTTACTTTAAAATTGTTAATTATGAAGCAATCACAGGAAGCAGAATGTGTTTATCCCTGGCTAGCTTTTTTCAATAATCACAAAGTGAGACTGAACTCTAAAGGACTATAAGTTTAACAGGATCATTTATTCATAAAATCTTGATAAAGTTTCACTTTTTGCACATAAAGTTACCTGAATTGTTGAATTTCAATTATACTATCCTATAACATACATTTTTGATAGTGTTCCTGGAATTAAAATATAGTCTATATGCTTATATCAATAAACAATTTTGCAAAGTAGCCATCCTTTTTTTAAGAAAACATACAAAAAGGTAAAATTGTTCTCTCTTTTCTTTGGACAAACCCCTTTTTGTGCAGGTATGCAGCTCACACTATTTTGCAGATGCTATCTGTAAAAAAAACACCTGTTAACTGTACTTTATGTTAGTGCAGTGTATTTCTTTTTTTTGGTTATATAAGATACACAGGGTCTGATCTTCAGTGTCCATCAGTATCTGAGCAGATAACACACTTTTGTTGAGGGGGAAAACTGGAGATGTCTTTTTTCCTCCAAGGTTCAATCTCCGAAACACATGACAGAAATACCAGTGTGATGTCCCACCTCAGAACATCAAAATACTAAATTTAAGCGTTGAGAAGAGGAGGAGAAACCAGGAGGAGTCATGACATCTCCTGCTGGAGTCAGGATGCTGAGAAAACCAACCAGCTTCATTCTAATCGGTTTCAATGGCTGCACTGCCACAGGGCTTTTGTTGTTGTTGTTGTTTTTTACACATAATGTGCATCCTAAATTCAGATACAGTAGTTCATATTGATGAGTTAAATGACTTGTATTTGAGAGGATTCTGCAGGCTACTGTATCATATGTGATACATGACCCTTTCACTGCTGTAATGTATTGTACTGTAAGCAGCAGTTTTCTTCTTCACAAAGTTGAGTTATTTAAGTCGAGCTTTTTGTTGAAAGACACTATTGTAGAATGCAGTTTTCAAACATTTACCTCCAATGTTACAATAAATCATTAAGCAAAGGCCATACGTGTGTTTGAGCGTGTATGAGTAAGTGTGTTATTCTTTGACGAGTCGATAGATGTGGTGCTGTGCTCCATGCTCACTATTGGACACCTCGAACACACACGCCATACAAAGCAAGGTCTCCTGAGTGTCTCTGTTGCTCACAACCTAGATAGAGACACAAATAAAGTGGGGTTAAATATGTATTCACACGTACAGTAATGTCACAAATAGCACACACTGAGTGACGTCCTCACCAACAGAATAGTGAAGTTCTCTAACACGCTGTTCATCATGTATTTCTCAGGCAGGTGTTTGAGCTTGTGGATGAAGTTGATCATGTATTCACACATCGGAGAGCGGCTGATTCTGTAGACGAAGCGTCCGTTTTCAAACCTTGCATACTCCGTCTGAGAGAGGGCGAGAAAACAGTTAGCATGATACCATATATAAAATGTAAGAACTGACTTACAGATTCTTGGATATTTTAAAATAATGATGAAAATGATCAATGACTTCATATTTTATGTGGAACAAATTTGTGTATTTTGAATCCTATTTTGATGCTGGAACATGCCTTGACAGAATACTATGTCAGTATTTGCTTTGTAAATCTTACAAAGGGATTACCATTCACTGACATTGGTTTAATATGTGTAGTGGCTATTTGTCCAAAAAACTAATTAAGTTACAATTATAAACAAACCACATAAACTCAACAAACAGCCATTGATGCACCTAACCACGCAATAAGTTCAATATCTAGTCAGGAATATCATGTTTCTTCATTTCATTTAGACATACAAACTTTTCCAACTACATCCCATTCACCTGTCTCACTGACATGTTGTAAAAAACCTGTGTCCCTTCCTGGTGCATCACCCATCAGTGATACACCTGGTACATTTAAAGGGTTCCTAATCAACCCATGTGCACTGCCCCCTGCTGTTCACAAACAACAAAAACAAATGCAAAACAACAAATAACCAGAAAATGGCTGCTACAATATGAGCTAGCTAGACCTGTGCATCCCAGATCCAATTATTAAAAGTTCCCTGTGAGCTTTTGTTCACTGATATGATTAATAGGTTTTCTAATTGGGTAAATGATTCCTTTGTATCTCATGCTCTAACATGCAGCTGTGCACATTTACACCCACCAATGCTGTCTGAAAAGAACCAATTCACCATGTACACGTTTCTGTTCTGCAACGTTCAGGATGTATGGGTGCAAACATTGTAAACATGTTTTATTGAGTAACTGCTTTGTTCTTCTAAGTATTACTTTCTCACTCTTAAGCCTGCTTAACACAAGCTGTTCTCCCTTAATCTTGTTCAGCTGTGAAAACGTGGCCAACTTTGATTGGTGTGTTTACAAAAGTGTCTGACCAATTCCTTTCATTCTATCTCTTTTAGATGACAAGACGAACAGAAGCACACTGTCATCCAGAAAACCTTCAATGACACAGTTTTTACATGTTGTGTAGAGCTTGATTTCAAAGAACATCACACATTTGTCCATTGGAGCTTTCACACATACACAAAACTTCCTGACAATTTTTCCTGCCAGTCCCCTGGTTGATTTTCAATGTGAGGCCTGAGTGGCCTGATGTGAGAATGCAGCAGAATTTATTTCTGAAAATTGTGTGGGGGAGGGGGAGGGTGATATTTATATCCTACAACCGGTGTTCAACCACAGACTGTAGGCACCGGACCAGTTCCATATTTGTGCATGTAATGAAACTACTTTATTATTATGTTTTCTGTTTGCCACTCTTTTGATGATTTTGTGATTGTTTCTAACTAGAACTGATAATAAGGCAAATTCTCATTAACTTTTCATATAAATGAAAAATGTTGACAAAACAGCTCATGAAAGATGTTTTAAATAAAACCACACTGAGTGCAACAAAACAAGTTAAATGATTCTCACCTCCACCTTCTCCACCACCTGCTTGCCAAAGGAGCAGACCTTGGTGGAGCAAGTGATGGTCATATTCTCTGAGCTCTCATATTGGCTGGTGACACCGTAGAAGGCTGCTGGGTCGTCCTGCAGGTTGTGATTCAGGTCCGCCTGAGAAAATGAGAGAGATAACATTACTACCTGAGGGTATCTTAACAGCCAGGAGACAGAACAACATAACATTGTAAACAATAAGCCAAGATGACAGATTTACAGGAGAAATACATTTCTCCATATGCTCATTTCACAGTTGTGGTATCATTACATTTCTAGAAATAAAAATGGTGTTTGATTGCAGTCAGTTATTAGTAGCCTTTTTCAGATTGTAATTCTGCAACAATGCCGTTACAAAGCTATGCTGTCATTATGTCTTTGTACTTTCATATTGTTTCTGAAACAGTATGTTATTAGTGACCCAGTCTGTGATCTCATATTGCCTTGTTCCACACACTTCAGAAATGCACAAACATATAGCGCTGTTCTCCCCCATGGTTCTGTTACCGCCTCCGATTGTGGCAAAGAGGTGGGATCACTTCTTCCCCCATTTATGTCTCAGTGACATTCATTTTGATAGTGAGACAGCACAGGAGGCTTAAATATCCCGCCTTAAACTGGCAGCTATTATTTGTGTAGGGTTTCAATCATTTCCACCTCAACAAAATGCAATTCACCTTCATTGTACTGGTGATGACTGAGGAGGCATCAGTTTAGCTGTTATTTGGGTGAAACTGGAACATGTATCCAAACCTTTGGTAACAGACTTATTTATATACATAGGCTTATGTTTAAGTTTAGCAAATAAATACAAATATTGGAATATAATGTTACTGTTTAAAATCCTCTAGAGGTAAAAACAAAACAAAAAATGTTCTGTTTGTGTTCCTGAATTTGTATCATAAGAGCAGTGAGAACATGCTGCACCTGGATGAAGGGTTTGTACTATTTGTAATGAGTTCTCTAAGGAGCTGGTGTATCTTAGGGCTGAGACTGAGCACTCGGATACACACAAACCCACGCAGACGCTGAGAATCTCTCATACGCACGAACACAATGCTAAGTCAACAACTGGTACATTCACACACATCAAACTGATACTGTTTGTTACAGCAGTAGGTTCAAATAAACATGCTCCTCTAACATTTCAATAACACATGCACTCTTGGTTTGTGTTCTTATTCCTCTTTGTTGTATATTGAACAGGCTTCACAGGCCAACAGGCTTGTGTACTTCCTTCCACTGTAGATAAACCTCACAGCTACATTCAGTTCCTCCTGTCCACTGCTCTGATTATCAACTGTTTGTTAAGCCTGCCCCTAAACAGTGATGGTCCAATCTTTGCTTAGCAACAGTAAGCTAGCATCACAGTCTTATCAAGTTTTAGATTTCTCCCTAAACTGCAGGTGAATAAATACTGCCATCTTTGTTGGTAGTAGGTGAGGTCTTGTTTTCTATGTTTCCCAAAGCCAACGACTAAGAGGAAAGTGCAGCTGTAACTATGTAGTGTAAACTATTAAGTGTGTGTGTCCGCTGTAATGGATTCTGCAACTGTCATCCTTACGGTGTAATGCTCAACCATACCGGTAGGAGAAACTCAGCCTAGGGTTATCTTCAAAACAGAAATCATTCATCATGTTCTGGGGTAACAGGTTACATAAAAATATCACAATAAGAAATAAGTTGAACTAACTTGTGTGAACAGGATTACAGTCCCCATTACAAATTGGATAATCATGATGAGATAAGACCCAGATTGATATGAGACTCTATCAGACTGTGCTTTTAGTTTGATTTAGTTTGTCTTAATCTTTTTTGGAGCTGGTGAAAAGAGAAAGCGCATTTCTCTGTTTGGAAAATCTGTATTTTTTTCATTCATTCTAGGTGTTAAGGTTTTTGAAATGGCTTTTCCTCTACACATACTGCAGCCCTCAAACACGCACGCACACAGGTGAAGACAGAGCAACTTGTGAGTCAGGAGGTGAGCAGGTGTTCAAACAAAGCGAGGGTGCTTTCATCAAACCACCACCTCCATATCCCAGGTGGACACACACACACACACACACACACACACACACACACACACACACACACACACACACACACACACACACACACACACACACACACACACACACACACACACACACACACACACACACACACACACAGTATGAAAGGCAGGATCATGAACAACAAACTCATGAAAATAGGAAGTTGTTAATTGTTTTACATTCTCACCCAGAACTTGATCAGGTAGAAGGCGTTTTGCGGTCCCTTGGCAAACAGCTCCTTGAGGCCGCCCTTCTTCTCCGGGAACTTGTCGTAGATCTGTCTGATGTCCACACACTCCAACAGGGGGTCGCTGTAGCTCGGACTGCTCTGGCCGATGTGCACAAACATGTGCTTGTTGTACTGAGGCAAGGCAAACAAGTTAGTCATGGATGAGATACCAGAGAGTTTGCAGTGACATTAATGTTTCCAAATGTATGAAACTAAAGGTGATGTGTGTGGTTTTCAACAAATAGTGGGACAATGAGGCAAGGTTTACCTTTAATTGCTTTGTATCTTATGCCCTTATATCTCACAAAGCTGTGCACATTTACACCATAAAATAGGCTGTATGAAACACAGAAAGTCTCTAATGCCATATGAGGGCAGTTTCCATATTGGAAATGCTGACTCTACCTACTTATCGATCTAGTAACAGGTGTCCATGTTGGGGTTTAAAAGGAGAGTAGAGAAGTGTTATATAGGATATAAGGGTACAGTGGAGGGAGGAGCTTGATGAGTCATATCTTTCTGGTCAGGCACAAAGACAGCAGCCCCAAACTCCCAGCCAAGTGACAACCAGGTCAGTTAAGGTAGTGTACAAAAAAAATTATCAGAATAATAAGTTATTCTTCATTAATCCCATGAGGGGAAATTCAGTTTCACACTCTGTCTAATGAACATGAACACACACATAGCCTGAAATACACAAACAGGATCCTATGGACATGTGCTAATGGAGAGGTCTCAGAGTGAGGAGGCTGCCCACAGGTGCCTTGCTCAAGAGCACCTTGGCAGTGTTCAGGAGGTGGACTGGCACCTCTCCAGCTACCAGACTTGGTTCATGCTGGAACTTGAACTGGTGACCTTCTGATTCCCAACCCAAGTCCCTACAGACTGAGCTACTGCTGCCCCATACTTGGGATGTGGTATGTGGTAGATACTCGGTCCGTGTAGTATTAAGGGGTTAGTTGGTGGGTGGGAGAGAGTGGGCGTCTGTAGTTGCCATTGTGTGTATCAAACTGTATTAACACGTCTTTAATTCAATGGTCTAATCGATTATTAGCAACGACCTTATTACAGTTATGCTAAATTGTGCAGGTAAGGTGACGTCCTCCGTCCAAAGAGTCTGTCTTTAGAAGTCTCCACAGAGAACAGTTCGAGGTTTCAAACTGTCCAAACAGAATATTAACAAGATGAATGCCAGCTGTCTGTGAGCCCGAGGAAGAAAAATGAGAGTGAGTGCATTGCATGTCAGGATGACAGATCGACTGAGCAGACAGAGAGATAGAGCTCTACAAAGGTTATTCTTACCAGGATACACAGAAAGGTCTTTAAAGCTGCTGTCTGCTTTGGGGTTATCTGTCATCTTTGTTTATTGGACAATAGGTGGTGCTTATAGTAGACTGGGGCTCTGCCTTTGTGTGTGTGTGTGTGTGTGTGAGTGTGTGTGTGTGTGTGTGTGTGTGTGTGTGTGTGTGTGTGTGTGTGTGTGTGTGTGTGTGTTGTACTCACTGCATCCTGGTCCCTCTGGGTCTCCAGGAAAGACGAAAACTCCACCAGTCGTAGCTTTGTGGTGCCGATGGAGCGACCATGCCACGCTGGCTCTCTGTGCGTCTGGGCAGCAGTGGGAGGCTCATAGCCTTTACAACGCACACAAACACAGGATGTTCAGAATCACAATCACAATCACAATCAGGGTTTATTGCCATGTACATTTACACATACAAGGAATTTGACTTGGTGTATTGGTGCTAAACAATTAACAAGGAAATAAAGCAGAACTAACAACAACTTCAATAATACAGTATAAGAAGATATTACAATATAGAAAATAGAGTTTAAAAATATAAAATATAAAAAATTTACAAAAGGTGCAATGTAGGAGCTGTGCAGTGGACTATGAGAAAACATCACTTCACAACTGCCGTCATGTCATCATTGTATTTAACAGGGTGAGTAATTTTGATGATGCAGACACAGGGGAAACGTAAAGCCCATACACTCCCCTCTCCTCTACTGGAGCTGACAGCATGCCATCGCTCGCCTTGGGTACAAATAATCAGCATCCAAGGGCCTTGATGCATTGTTCAGAATGTATTTTCTTAATATACAAGGTATAATATATACAGCATGTTAGGGGCCTCTTACTGTCTTAAATTCCTGAAAGGAATGTTTTGTTCACATATTCTTCTTTAGTATGCCATTTGGAAAGAATATATACTTTTTTAATAATGATTCCCTCAAAAAAGCCAAAGTGAAACTGAAATTATTAAGACAAACACTCCTATAGCTCTCTGGTACATACAGTAGGAAATATAACTTGGCCTTTAAAATTGGTATGAAGTGGTGTCCCTTTTTTAAACTCATAATCATAAGAGATTTGAGCAGGCTGTTCCTTAATGTGTTTGGGAGGACCCTTGCACACTTCACTTTGTAATTCCACAAAAGTGGAAGTCAAAAAATAATGTTGAAAAGCTTCTGCTCAGAAAGTTAAACTATGTTGCATTGCCTAACAAAAGAAGTAGTGCTTCTTCTCATTTAAATGTTTCCTATTTTATGTTATTTCAACACCACTTGCACTTTCTGAATATGATTGTCAGCATCCGACATTACAGAATGGTCTACTTCGTGTTGTGTTTTGAGAAATGTTGAATTTTTCCAAAAACTCTGGATCAGAGGAGGGAAATCTTTAGTTTAATGGCAAGTTGAAGAACTCACAGCAACAGGTAGTCTTGTTACATGAGCACTCAGTGAACTCCCCTGTGAGTCCAAACAAACACATCATAACAAAAAGAGTCATACAGTAATCTACAAAGTGCTGATAGAGAGATAGAACTAAGCAAAGGCTGACAGAGCTTATACCTATGTGGCTTCAATACCTGTAGATCTGCACTGATTCAGAGTTCAGAGGTGTGATGTCAACCAATCACTTATAATGTGAATGAAGTAGGGAGATGGTGCTGCAGTGTTCATTCATGATTTTAAAAATCAACTGTGTTAACTTCTTCAGGCCCCTTGGTATATACCTAATATACATATTGATAATATGTAACATGTTTGTGTTTTTATAGGCTTTGTTAGTGAGTATCCTCAGGTATGGGATGTCAGCGTGGCATGATAAACTCTCCGTAGAGTTCATATCCAAGCTTGATCATTTGTGCAGACTGCAGTGAGGGTTATGTAAAGGATATAGACACCACTCCCTCCAGTCAATATATGAGCAGTCTGTTCTCAGGCTATTGTCTGATCCGTCTCACATCTTCCACTCTGAGTATGTATGGCCGATCATACAGAGTCCTCCAATGCAAACTGAAGTTTTTAAAAACCTATTTGTGCCCATCAAAACTTTGAACTATGTTTCTTAGTGCATGGTGTTCTTATATCTTTTAAAATGTTTTTTTCTTATTTATGTTGTATTTTTTTTAAGTTTGTTTGATTCTATTTGTAGGGGTAGCTAAATATGCACAGCACATGAATCAAAGTCCAATATTCCTGAGGAGACAGTAAAGTACATCGTATTGTACCATACCGTATCGACTCGTATCGTAGCGTCTCATCTCGAAACCTAACCTAATGTGACCCTTCATATCGCACCGTTCTTAAAATTGCACTGTGGTTGTGTCGTGTGGTATTTATTCTATTGTATTTTGTGTCTTGCCTTGTCTTTTGTATCATATCATAAGGAACCGTATGTGATGAAATGAATGTGTAACTATACATTACTCTGGGTCTCCACACACTGCATCAATAATGAGAAGCAAATGACAGCACCATCATTTATCAAACATGGAAAAATGTTTGAGCTGCTGTTACTGATAAAAAGGTACAAAAGCGATTGGATTGTGATACTTTGAAAACAAACAACACTAATTCTTATAAAAAATGTTTAATTCATTTAAAAATTGGTGAAATACTCTAAGAATAATGACAAAGTCATTCATCCCAAGTGGTATAACAAAGGTCAGACAATGAATTTTTTTTACCTTTTCACAGACCAACCTTTGGGCACAGAAGAGACCCAGGGGCCTGGACAGAGTGATAAACTACCCTGTAGAGAGCCAGTGGCCTAATGGCAGGAGAGAGAACCACCTATTTACTTTACAGAAAGGAGATAATTGCACCATGTGTCGAGCTCACCTGAGATTGTGGTGGTCCCTGCTGTCTGCACAGAGTAGGCTTGCTGAGAGAACGGCTTGATACTGAGAGGAACAGAGACACACACACAGACAGACAGGACAGCATTGAAAGGTTGAAAGAAGAAGAGACACAGTAGGGCTCGTCACATTGTACCCGTGTTATACAGAAAGAATCCTGTTCCATGTCTTGTATGTAGAGCTGAAGGAGCATTGAGGTCAAGAGTGTCACCGAGTTCAGTGAAAGCTATACAAGCCTGATTAACTTCCATTATCATTATCATCACATGGTCACATAACAGCACCTGGCAGTCAACTTGTAACACATGATCCCCACCGTCCATGAGAACAGAAAATATTGATGCATGTACAGACAAAAGCATTAGGGTATAACAGCTGAAGTTAACGAATCAGTGGCTTTAGGATGATTATTGTGACAGTTTTTTTCTTCATTACAAACTTGGGACGGATGTAGAATGTTTTTCTCCTCACTCAAAGTAGAGACTGTGATGAATTTCCATTCTCCAAGTCCTTTTGTGACAGGACTTTCTCAGGATAACAACATGTATTATATTCTCAACAGTGCCTAGTGATAGTGAGTCCTGCTCACTAACAAACATTTACATTCTCTTGTTATTTAAAAGTAGCACCCTCCTTCTCTTTCTCTCTGAGTAGAGATTGGATTTCTGTGATAAAAACATACAATTAAGCACTTTTTCCCAATGTGACCCATCTTTTCTTTTACTAGCCTACATAGTACTTTTCTTTACCCTATTGTGTTGTGTTTTTTATAATAATTCCTTGCTTTTTCTTGACCCAGCTTCCAGCACTTCCTCATTTTTCTAACTTCAGGATTTAGTACTAAAGTACAGGAATATGACATTGCAAAAAAACTGTTCTTTTACATAATTAGTATATAGTTAAAGGCTTTATGCGATTTTTTTGATCCAGTAGATGTCACCCTTGAGCACCAGCATGAAACCAACACAACTCACGGTGCATTGTTGTGTTAGCATGCTAATGCTAGCGATCTTTATTATGCTTGTATCTTCACACTGCATGTAAATTTACCTGAAATGAGCGTGATCTAGAAACACAGTTAAGCAGTGAGTACAGTATGTTATTCTTCTTTTCTCTAGTCCCTCAATTAAACAACTTTTATACACGAGGGGAGGAGTCAGCCGGCCGTCCCGCCGATGTAAACAAAGTGAAGATAGGACTCTGAAAACATCACAGACAGTGGGACTCGGGTGTTACACCCATTGTAGACAGTCATGACTCACAGAGTTATTTTCAGAGGATATACTTGATTTATATTATATTTAAGTGTGAAAAATCACATAAAGCCTTTAACTGACATTACTTTTATTAAACAATAAAGAAAAATAACTCCTATATCAAAGGACAGATCCAGTTGAAAGCTACAGATTTAGTTAGACAGTGTGTGTAAGGTGAGTGAGACTTACTCTTCTGTGGTGGAGCTGGACTGTCCTCCTGGTATCATCCCCTGCCACAACTGTAGGAAAACACACACATTCACACAATTAGACAATCAGCTTTAATATTAAAGTTATCTCAAGACACTTTACAAAAGCACTATTTGTTATATTATTTACAAAGACCCAACATTATTCCACCATAAGCAAAGCACTATGCAACATTTAGAAAAGTTACAGTGGCAAGAAACAAGTGAACCTCGAACAGAACTCATGTTAAACATCTGTTGAAACTGTGGTGGGCTTGGAGGGTGGGATAGAGGGAGCTGCAGAAAGACAGGTACCTGGACTGAGGCATGTGTGTGTGTGTGTGTGTGTGTGTGTGTGTGTGTGTGTGTGTGTGTGTGTGTGTGTGTGTGTGTGTGTGTGTGTGTGTGTGTGTGTGTGTGTGGAGGTGCAGAATACAAAAGAAAGTATCACCTGTGCGTTGCTGGGAAAGCTAGCCCGTACTATTCCAGGAAGGAGCTTGCTGTGTATGGCTGTTGCTGAGACGATCTGAGCTGAGGACATGGATGAGATGCTCTGCAGTGCCTTCTCCTTCGCATTGTGGTCCTGGAGGACGACATATAATCACATTAACAACCTCATCATTGTCACAATAAACACATTTTACAATCTAGTTCTGAAAAATCCCAACATGCAAACATCAGGACTTTACATTCAGTCATTAGAATTAGGAAAATTACATACATTTGAATGACTGAAAAAAAGTATTTTACAGCTGTTAAAATATCACCACCATGTCTGGTTAAGGATTATCAATACTCCCTGGGGGGGTTAAGCCTCAGTAAGTAACTTTATATACAGTATATATATATATATATAAAATGTGAGTAAATAGAAATATCCAACACTTCTTCATGTGCAAATAACCTGTTCTTCAGGAGTTGAGGATACACCTTTCTCTTTGAAACACAAAGTGCTTAGTAAAAATTCTGTGATCAAGGCAAGTTAAGAATACTATAGCAGAGAGCAGCTGATTGAATTGGAATTAGAGGCACCACAATAGCTGGAGATCACTTCACTTAAGTTCATTGTCAGTGAGAAAAATCTCTCATCATAGGGGAGGTAATAACATTAAAGGAGGAACTGAGATGGAAATCTTGCTGGGTTCTCATAAATACCAGGAATCATATGGGTTTAATATGATTCCTGGTATCCCTGGTATCCCTGGTAACCCCCCCCCCCCCCCCCCCACCAAACCCCTTTGGTTTTTAGATGTAATGGTAAATCCAATAGTTGGGACATCACCTTCTTGCGACAAAAGAGACTGAACAGCACTCAGGTGGGCTTTGAGAAATCCATAAATAACCATTTATATATTTTTAAATAATAGATTAATTACGTTAACAAAAAGATCAGGCTGTTGGTTCTACTAATCGCAAACAAACTCTAATACGAGGCAAATGGCCATAAAGTTAAGTCTGTCTCATACATCATCAGCCTGTGGCACTAAACCCAATTTATTGCCACTAAAGATTGTGAACATTTTTAATATTATAAAAATCTGAGCACTGGTGCTTTAAAAATGTTATTGAAATAGTGGAAAAAGTGCACAATTAGAGTCTATTTTCAACAGAAAACCATTTATAATTGGCAACAAGTGCAACTCACTGGTGTGTTACAAAGTGATATTTCTATGATATACGTTTCAAATAAGGTGTTTCCTTTCATTTAAATACAAATTAGTCCAAGAACACTCCTTTATGACATAATCCTTTAAACCTGTGGCCTGAATAATTAAGGTTGTTAGTTTATAATATGTCATATAACACATTAATATCTAGGAATGAAAACAAGCCTTTTTTCTCTGATCAAACATACTCACCCTTTTTTTCTGCTTTAATAAAATGTTGCTACTTGCTCTTTTTACAACAGGTTTTTTATCTATTTTCAAAAAAGCATACACACTAACTGCAACCTGGATAAAGCTGCAGTATTCTGTGTGCATTATAAATTGTAAACAGTATTGATCAAAAAAACACTTGTAATCAATTTTAATCAGCTATCTGCCACTTATCTATGACAGCAGATATCTATTCATCATCGCTTTGTTTCAAATTGTATCCGACTGTCCACTCAGAAAACAAGCCCTCCTTTGTTGCTTTACATGAAGTTAATTACCACCAACAGTGAGTGGAAGACAGAAAGAGGGAGGGAAGAGGAGGAGACACAGAAGAAAAGAGATTAAAACAGAGAAAAGGGGGTTGAAAGGAGAGTGTAAGCAGGGTGGGAAGAGGAGAGGAACAAATGAATTAATGTATGGATATAAGAGAATGACAGGAAGAAGAGGAGGGAGTGGGGGTTGAAAACCTAGCTCAGACTAATTAGACACCTAGGATACTGAAGACACTGTGACAAGCATCCATCCAGCCACAGGGAAAATATAACAAGATTTGGTAGAGGCAGTAAAATGATTCTCATTGCTCTCAGTACAGGATCATTTTCTCAACCATTAAGGTGAAAATCTGTCATTTAAACTGTCTTTATTTATTTTTTTAGACTTTATAGCGCTATATCTTGCTGTAATTTGACTTGTAATGTGATAAATACTGTTATATATTTTTGTTATATATATATATTTCAGATAGGGTTTTCTGCTTCGATCATTTCTGTTCTGTAGGTGGCGCTTTTTCTGCCTGTTTATCCAAAACATGCAGTAGCCCTCTTTATACTGCCTTTCCGCAAAAGTGTCCTAACTGAACTCAGCCGTCATTAAGTCTATGTATTCTTATTGATTCTGCAACATTGAATATCGGTATCGGACTCCCCCTCCCCCTTACCTTTATTTTGGATTGAAACTCCCTGGATTTTCTTCTGGCTAAAACTTGTATATGACTGGATACCTGGAGGAGAGGAGAGGAAAGGAGAGGAAAGGAGAGGAGAGGAGAGGAGAGGAGAGGAGAGGAGGAGGGGAGGAGAGGAGAGGAGGAGAGGAGAGGGGGGTTGGATTGTAGAAAAGAGAGGAGGAAGGACCAAACAGTGAGTTGCCATGGTTATGAAAGGACGATTGCCACACTGGAAGGATACACACACACAAACACACACGACACCCCTGACAACAGTGAATAAACCAATCTATGCACATCTTTTGCAAGAGCAAAATGACACCTGGGAAGGCCAGGAACTAAGTCCCTAAGATTACACTTCATGCCGAGATTGCCACTTCATGTTGTGTCAAAATATTTAAAATAAATGTGTGTCGCAAGGTTAACATGAAAGCTGCTATTGAAAAGAACGTCTGCCTTTTGAAAATTTCTAAATTGCTTTGCGTCAGAAACATGTGACCACAAAGCCAAAATCTTTGAGATATAGGACAAAGAATGCATTAAAATCAAAACATCCCCTACAGTTGGTAAGCTGTTGGGCTCCAATAGAAGCCTAACAATAAACAGTCTGAAAAGAGTCTTTTAGTAAAATCAGAGCCAGTAAAAGTGGAACTGACTGAAAAGATGTGTTTTTTTTAAGATGGCTTCTAGTGGCGCAAATAAGTAGCCCTGTTTGGTTGTAATAATAAAACAATAAATGCAGCAGGTGGACCACTCTTCCATTGTTTATTTTTTCAGAAGCCCAAGATGTTTTAGTTCAGAAGCTACCAGCTTCACAGCTTTAAATTCAAATGTGGCAGTAGCAGTACTGACAGGTGTGGTGATATAAAGCTACAAAACTTAAAGTGACTGAACTAAGCTATAGTGACACAGCAGCTTGGAGGACATTACTCCCTTTTCATAAATCAGCTTGTGAAAGAAATGCTAATTTTCTGCCAGTTTTTAAAGCTTCGGTAGTCACAAATTAAAATGGTGCAAGCCTGTTGCACTTCAGTTTAAGTGCTAGCTGCCACCACAGAAAACCAACACATAACATTAGCATACTTATAGTGTCGTCTACAATGCACCGGATCCCAGTAAGCACTGTTTGCAATAAGTATCACCTGATGAGATACTACTTTGAGAAAGATAGAATCAGTAACAACGGTTACTGTATCACTTTTTAAATATTTGAAAATAAAAACACAACACAAATACTGTGCAGATATGCAACAATCATGCAATATTACAAGATATATGCAAGATATTTCTAAAAACATGACATCCATTAAAATATAGTGATCTTGTTTTAATCAGTTAGTCTTTGTTTAAACTTAACCGCAGTTCACAGATCAACTTTCTTTCCAATTATTTGCATTACAGCAGTTTGCACAATTGTTCTTATTACATCTTTATTATTTGCATTATTTACATATATACTGTATCAACAGTTGAATTTAAAGTACACTGTCATTACCTGTTTCCTCGTCCGTGTTTTGCCTGTTCGGAGCTTAATGTATCTGGCTATCAGCTCATTTCGACCTAAGAAAAGGAAAAGACAAAGAACATAGAAGTAAATGTGTGTTTTCTTTACACACTCACACACACACACACACACACACACACACACACTTACACATGCAGACATAAAGGTTCAGTTTGAACTATCCCTCTTTCTCAAAGACAATTACAAGGAGAAATCATGTGACACTAACAAACAACATAGTGCCTGATTCACCGCTGTTGACCCAGCGACCCTGTGACGTGCAGTTTCACACAGTTGCGCTGTAATCACCGTTACCCCTGTTGAGCCCTCCACACACAGACACACACACAGAAAATCACACACGCCATGGCAGAATGGCTGAATACACATGACCCAACAATACAGGCATTCATGCAGACCGGCCGTCCCCTGATTAAAGGAACCAGCAGGCCAGCTGTACCCATGCTTATGTGTGTGCACAAATGCGCGTGCATATACACACAAAACATACACACACACACACACACACACACACACACACACACACACACACACACTCTTGCAATGCTGAATAATTCAACCCATTCAATGGAGAGCACAGCAGACTCAGCATGACCTGGCCAGTATAGATTAGTGAGGAAAAGGGAGACAGAACAAGAGAAAAGAAGCAAAAAAATCACAGTGTTACACGAGAAAAACCTGTGACAGACCGAGGTGTCTTTGACTGTATGTGTCCAACTCAATAACTGATGGTTACAGGGGCTTCAACAACATCACCACTGAGTTGTTAAAAATCCAAGGACAGCAGTTCATTTTAAATGTTTTATTAGATCATGTAATTTCAGTGTCGTTTTATTCGCTAACAAGCATGTTTAGTGTTCTGCGGCTTAGTTTTGGTTTGGTTTGTCTCTTGGCCTGTTTTCTTTTCCAACCATGTGGAAAACCAAAGTCAGGCCAGCTGGCCAACTCATGGTCAAGATCAGCACAAAGCCAAACCTCTACACACTACCCAAATGGCTCGCAACAATAGCCCTAACTAACAAGCAGATGGTGTGTGTGCATGTGTATTTGTGTATGTGTTTTTGTGTGTGTGTGTGTGTGTGTGTGTGTGTGTGTGTGTGTGTGTGTGTGTGTGTATCTGTGTGTGTGTGTGCGCTCTGACCCGTCCCACTCTCACTGAGATAGGGAGCTTAGACTGATAAAATCTACAGCTCCACATGCAGGTGTTTTCCTTCTAGCAGTCAAAAGCTGCGACTGACGACAGCACACACGCAAGCACACACACACACTAACATGTATATGCATGCATAAGTGCCAGCACACACACACACACACACACACACACACACACACACACACACACACACACCCTAGCAGAGTGAGTCCTGGCTGTGGAGGCTGACATCTGACTCCAGAGGGGCCAGCTGGTCTTTCTAGGAGGCTTAACGGTGAATTATCATCCTTCACTAACCCTGCGGCACACATCCCTCACTCTGGCCCTCCCTCTTTCTCAAAAACTCTGCAGCACACATACAAAAAAAAAACAGACTTCCTCCCACCCCCCACCCCTCCCGCTCTGTCTTTCCATCCATCCTCTGTTCTGGCTGTTCCCCTTCTCCCCTCCTCTGGCCCTCTCATAGTGAATGGGCTTCCCTTCTGCTCCCTCCCTCTTCCTATCTCTCTCTCTCTCTACTTGCCCAGTGAAAGACTTCAAGGCCAAAGTCAGATGGTCATTAACTGTGACGAACAGAACCCCCCCCCCCACACACACCCCCACACACACACACACACACACACACACACACAATTTCCAGGCTATGGTCATTTTTTGTGTAAGCAAGATATTTAGGGAAATGGTGCAATCTAAAAACCTCAGAATGACCAAAAGGAGCCATTGTAAATACATAAGACATCAAAAGCTCAACTTATTTGTTCTCAATGATTTAAAAAAAAAAATCAGATTGGGTATCCAATATATTAAAATCTGCAGTGTCCTCTGTGGAAACTACTCATTTCCAATCCTTTAAAAAAACATTACTCCAGTGGTCAGCAGAGAGATTAAGGCTTTCAGCTCCTTACAGAATACCTTCAAACCTCTTTCACCATGAGTTTAAAGCCGTGCTGACTGCTCTCACTAACAAGGCTGTGATGGAGGGCCATGTATTGTTGTGTACCACTGGAATACTTCAGGCCAAACTAGGAGTGTGGGCTCATTGCAACACTCACAGGAGAGTTTAGATTTTCTTAAGTGGTAGTGTGGAGGTCTTAGCTCATGTATTAAATCTTCATCTGGTATAGCTATCTTACACAACCAACCAATCAGAAGCTTTCCTCTGAACACTAACTAAACCCTGCACTATTCTGCTGACATCACATCACCTGCAAAGTACAACAGGTGGTGACATCATCTGTCACAGAACATCGGACAACAGCAGTGTGCGACTTTTAATTCCTTTTAAGGCAGTTCAAATGGGACTTAACACCAACATGTCACTTGCCAAACAAGGGAGTAGAAACCGCCAGTAAAAACCGAACAAGGAGGTTTTTGAGCTACAAATCTCTTAACGCTACTCAATAGGTGTTCCACACTGACGTGAAAGTGAGTAAAATATATCTCCTTTAACAATGTTATGCTTCCCCCTGCATCACAAATAAACAATTAATGCAGATTTAACAAAAAAAAACTCTCAAGATTTCAAAGTTCGATATGGTAATCTTGGATCAAGTATTAATACTGTAAGGTGAGGGTCCAATGTGTGGTGGATGGATCACTCTAAGAGAAACAGAAGGATGGAGACGGATAACTTTACTGTCATCCACATTGTTCCGCTACACAACAAACAACACTTCCTTGTTACTCATCACATGTCCCGTCATTAGCCAATCACAGGTCAGGATGATTAAACTCAAGGCAAACATTATGACAAACACAGAAGTAGATTCAATATAATGTGGTCACAGTTACTAGGTGCTACTGCAAACATTAAAACATGTAAATATATCAATATTAACTTTGTAAACTCAAATGTGTAAATAGTTCACGTATAAATGTTAACTTATTTTTAACTTAAACTTAAATACATGAATTAACTCAGATATATGAATTTACTTCACCTTTAAATCTTACAAAACCAACACTGAAATCCAATGGACAAACAGCTACAACCTGCCCGCCTACAGTCACATCAGTCACGCCCCTGTTCAAAATTGACCCCACACAGTTTGTGTACCAATAACAACATGAGCTACTCAGACTAAAAACAGTTTTGTACCAGATTATAGAAATGTCAATTTCTGCAGTGAAAATGGACATTTTAACATGTGTGTTTTAATGGGACTTTCAATCAGCCTCAAGTGGACACACGAGGAACAGCAGATTTTTTCCACTTCCGCATTGGCTTAATTTTCTAGACATATGAGGCTGCTGCTGCTTTATAATTAAACATTACATCTGCAACAGTTTAATATTGGTGTGGTTTCACATAAGCTTTGAAGATGCACTAGAGACACAGCGCGTTAACCCACAGCGGGAGCTTCACATACACAAACTCAGAGATGCACAAACATGCACAACACTGTTCTGTGCTGCTGGCTCTGACATCAAACAATACCACCATCTTCCACCCAGTTGGTCTACCTCTGACAGCGGATAAGGGGACAGAACGACTCCACCCCACCATTCAGCCTCCATGCGTTTACACATTAGAGAAGAGGCATAAATATCCTGTCTTTTTTCCCCTCTTTCTTCTTTCTTGTCTGAACTTTTCTACTATATTGCACACTATAAAATGCACAACTAGCTGTTTAGTTGCATATTCAAGTGTGTTTTTGCCAGTGGGGACTCATGTATGTATCCAGAGCTGCTGAGCTCACTTGTAAGGTCTGATATATTCACTCATCAGAAACATCTTATGCAGATTTATCGGCCTCTTCTTGTAGTGCAAGCCTTAGCTAGATATTTTAAAGAGATGTGTGAGAAAAGGCAAATGCCTCAATCTGGTAAATACAACATTTAACAGACTTCCAGCTCCCTGGAACAAAGTCTGTCTTATGTCCAATTGAGTTCATTTCTCAACAGAGCAGGTCACAGAGCGAGAGAGTGGAAGTGTCGATGAAGTCAATAATGTTGCGAGGGGTTTAACAGCTACTTACTTTCTTTCTTTCTGCCTGTTTCTCAACACAAATACTACATATATACGGCAGAGTATTCCTCTATGCATGTTCTATACACACCTCATCTAAACCAAACAGAGTCTTTCCAGTATGTTGTCATTTTCAAAATCTCCTGTTTTATGTGCTACATGTTTGACCTTAAGCCCTTACAAGCTGATGAAGAATGTAATACAAAACTATTTAGAGGACATTTAATGTCACTGAACGGAAATATTGATGTTTTTTACGCTGCTGCTAGAGTCCTCTCTAAGTTCAAGGAAGGGATCACATCACTCCAGTTCTAAGGTCTTTACAAGTCCAAATCTGTCAGAGAATAGATTTTAAAATACTGCTGCTGGTTTAGTGACCTTCTGATCAACCATGAACTATCCTGACACCTCAGGTCGACAGGTCTGTTTTCTTTCAGAGTCAGAACCAAACATGGAGAAGAAGCATTCATTGTCTATGCTGCGTATATCTGGAAGGAACTCCCAGAAAACTGCAGGTTTTCTGAAACACAAAGTTCTTTGAAATCAAGGTTGAAGCGTCACCTGTTTAGAGCTGCCTTTCAATCAAGAAATTTTACTTTATTTTTATACAGCTCTTTTTATATCTTTTTTTTTTTTGACTGTCTGGATGAATGCCTCAGTCGGCTACATCTTCCAGTTATTCACACCTTTGTTTTAATTCTTTTCAAAGAGTTGCTTCATTCATATGGTTATTTCATTTCAACAAACATGTTTTCAACATAAGATCTTGAATGAATCAAAAAAGAACCTACCCCCAAGAAAAAAGCAGCAACATCTTTCATTTTTTATAACTTTTTAGTCATTTTTTCTTCTCTTTGATATTAAAGGTTTGGTTTGAACGATTTTTAAATGTCCTCTTTTATTGTGTTTTTCTGCCCTCTGTCATGATGCTTTTGATGTCGTGTGTGAAGCACTTTGAATTGTCTTGTCGCTGAAATGTGCTTTATAAATAAAGTTGCCTTGCTTTACAATCTGACAACTATTATGGAACTAGACAGAAATATTTTACTTTTACTCTTCTGAAGATATTTGGGAGATTTTTGCAGTCTGTTGGCCTTTTCATACTGCATTCCCATTAAAGTGCCATAAATAAGCTCAGCCGTCATGTCCGTACATTCATATTGATTCTGCGTAAGCATAACATTGGTGTCCCAGTTTGTAAATTCACATTGCATTTTGCATTGCGGAATCACAGCACAGTGGGAACTCCACTTACACACACTCAGACATGTACACATACACAGCACTGCAACCCCCCGCTGGCTCGGCTGATCCCGTCTCGGTCTCTGTACCTTCAGAAGATGGTACAGAGCGGGGTCTATTCTTACCCCCAACGGTGATGGTAAATGGACTCGAGCTTGCATAGCACTTTTTTAGTCTTCTTACTACTCAAAGTGCTCCTACACCACAGTTCACACCGACACATTCAAACAGTAAAGGTGAAGCTGCTTTGTAAAGTATCCATCCGTAGTAACTGATCCCTTCATACACATTCATACGCCAGCCATGAAGCAGCAGAAGCAACTTGGGGTTAAGTGTCTTGCCCATGGACACATCGGACATGTAGCTGCAGGAAATGGGGATCAAACCCCTGACCTCTTGGCTGAGATGGTTACTCTTCCACTGAGAAACAGTTGCCCCATTATGCCTCTGCACATGATGGTGAAAAGCAGCAGAGACTTAAATATCAAGCTTTGAAAGGGCATTCTGAATAGGGCTATAGTGTCATTGTTACAGCTTACACCTCCTCTTTGTCATTTATTGTATGATGTAGCCTTCACTAATGCATATGTCCACAGCTTAAAAGACAGGGAAAGAATCAATACCAATTAGGTGATTTTATCCTCCTAGTAGATCCATCTGGAGGGGACAACGACATTACTACTGCTGTACCTTTGTAAAAGGTAATAGTCCTGATCACCTTTCATTCCCTCTCCCTTTAATACACAGCAATTTACCATTTTTTGATGCTTCTCTGCCAGTAAATGAATCCAAGCACTCTAAGCACTCAATTCCTTATTCTTTTCTATTGCAGCCCATTTCCAGCAGAAAGTGGTTGTTTCTTTAAGATCCTCATGGGTCACCTATTTCGCAGGTATAGCCTCTTTTTATTCTGCAACAGAATACTTATCGGCCACTCATTTTACCTTTAAAGTTTCAGAAAATCCTCTTAATGACACTAAGTTTTGTTTGGAATAGTGAAGAAAATATTTAAGTTATCTCAAGGTTGTGTGCATAGAGAAATGTTCCTGCAAAAGACTGTGGAAGGATGAAACAGAATTCAAGGGTCAAAATGTGAAACGAAGAGACAGAAAGATAAATAGCTGTTTCATAATTCTGCTTTGCACAGATGTTTTACAAACCATTAAAACCCCCTGGTCGCTGCGCCAAATGCTGCTCATCCCTTCTCGCCATTTTGTCTTTCCTGCTCTGCCTTGGAAAACAGACGCTGTCTAACTCAATTAGGTCACCGTGATAAACGTGTCAACAACTAGGACACAAAGTAAACAGGGTACGCAAACAGTGCTGAACATGTCGCCAAGGCAGAGAACAGAATGAGACTGATTGATTGGTGAATAATCAATAACTCAAAGCATGTCAGTGTTAAGGTTTCTGTGACTTCACTATGTGTGTCCAAAAAAACACTTTCCTATAGAGGTAGATGAAGAAAGTATGAGAGCCTCTTTTGTATGATGTTGTTCATTGTTTGTACATATTACATTTTCTTCTCCTTTTTTTAAGTTTTTTTTTTTTTTTTTTCCACGTCTGAAATAAACTGAACTACACTACACTAAACATATCATTGAATCATTTTATCATCGAAAACATTCAAACAATAGTGAGCTTTCAAATTTCCAACAGTTTTACAAAGAACCCTTTTCTTCTTGACAAAGAACATTGTGGTGCAACAAACTGGAATCTGCACACTCACAACATATCATCACTTCATTTAGACATTTTTAAGGATTCAGTTTTTTTTGTTGTTCTTGAGAAAGGCTGCCTTTGGTTGCTGCTGGAGACGTAGATGGTAGGATTGGAAAGGTTGACTTGTGTTAAACAGCACTAAAACATTCCTTGGAGCTAATTGGAGAATGCATAGTTTGATATAATAATTATAAAAGTTTTTCCCTCAAAGCAGCATTTTTATTTCACAAAGTACCTTCTCCAATTTTTTTTAGCTTATACATATTTCTTAATGTTTTACAGCTTTATGGACGAGTTTGCTGTAAATGTATCTGAATGCATTTGGGATTCAACTGGTGATCTTTTTGTCAGATGCTAAAGTGGAGGTGCTTTTGTCAACTTGCTTTTAAGCCATATATTGTCCATTGAAAACAGAGTCTTTAAGATGTGTGGATGGCAAAAATACCACAAGTATGATGACTAGGATTTGATTCTATAGTCAGAGGTCTAACTGTGAAGTAGTACCATAAAGAAATCACTAGAGTACACTGTGCATTCAGAGAGAGGGAGAAAAAAATAAAGTGAAAGAGAAGGAGGGAGGCGCAGCTGGTGGCAGCCAGAGGACCATCTGTTCATCACTCTATTAGTGCACACACACACACACACACACACACACACACACACACACACACACACACACACACACACACACACAGACTCAGCTTTCTCTCTGTCACGCTCATTCTTAGCGCTCACACATACACATGATTCACCTTACAGCACATATCTATTTCCTCTGTTTTACAGTTCATCCTTCTTTCCTGTGTCTCTGACACTTGAAGCCCTGAGAGACGCTCCTCACACACAGCTGTCTACTAAGTCATTCTCGCAGTCTGACACACCACAGCGAACACCTCAACAGCTCGGTCAATCACTGGATGTGTTATTATAACGCTGTGCAGAGACCTCCCATTCTACCACAACAACACAACATAAGCAGTGTTCAACTACAAAAACATCTCTTTGAATAGGTATCATTGTAACATTTCAACCAGGGACACATCAAAGATTGAAACACATAGCAGTCTTTCTTTACTGATTGAACAAAACTACCTTAAGATGTGATCTGTTCCCCTCCCTTCTTCTCCTAACAGTTTAGACCACACGCCTTTTAATCTCCTTTAACTTACCGTACATCTTTCCTTCGTCTGACAGGATAATTTTCCTCCTTCCACATGGTGGGTAGATGGCCAAGGCCTCCTGGAAGCTCTGCTCGATGTCAGGGCTCCAGACTCCCTCAGGGTCTCCGTCCATGGTCTTATCCCCTCCTGAGTCACTCAGTCTGTCCATGTCCTCCCCTCCACTCTCACTGCCACTCCAGCTACTGTGATCCATACTGGCGGCTATCTTTAACCAGATGCTGTGCTAACTATCAACAACAAACGGGATGGACGCTGGTAGGATGTAGACAACCCTGCCAGGCAGTCAGAAATCCAACGTCAGACACCAGGAGCTCTAAGAATGACAGAACAGAAAACAGACACAAATATCGGTATGTATTAGATTTAATCAAAGTTAAAAAAACAGCTCCATATTTGTGGATTGAAGAATAGCACAATACAAAATGACCACAGGCTACTGAAGTTGTAATTATCTAAAATGATAACCCGAATTCAAACTTTTTTTGATTTAAAAACTTCATAACCAAAGAATTTCACAATTTGAAGAAGTTCTCTTAATTTCACTGCATCATTTTGTTTCAGAATTTAATCGCAGGAGGGTTACAAAAGTCCATCATAGAAATTCAACGCAGAGCTTTTTGATTTTTTTTTTCAAAGGGGAGTCAAATGCAGCTTGCAGCTTTTGTCCACACAAACTGACCAGGACTGAGTTTGTATTATTTAATTGAATTAGATTTTTCACTTGTGGAGTATAACCTTGATCAACACAAGAAGATTAATATAATAGAAAGTGGTTCTTCTGTAATTCATGATGATATTAGGACTGAATTTTTCCCCAGAAAATATTTTCTAGAACAGCTTTAAAGTTCTGATCGACAAAGTGTAAGTCTGTATTCCAGATGAGAAATTATTGTTTCTTTTCATGTGAGAAATTAACTATTTTGTAAAACCTTTGTAGTAGCTCATTATCAAATCCACACAAACACAGTGGAACAAGTAAAGAAGACAGACAGACAGACAGACAGACAGACAGACAGACAGACAAACACACAGACAGACAGACAGACAGACAGACACACAGATAGACACACAGACAGACAGACACAAAGACAGACACACAGACAGACAGACAGACAGACAGACACACAGATAGACACACAGACAGACAGACACAAAGACAGACACACACACAGACAGACAGACAGACAGACAGACAGACAGACACACAGACAGACACACAGACAGACAGACAGACAGACAGACACACAGACACACAGACAGACACACAGACAGACAGATAGACACACAGACACACAGATAGACACACAGACAGACAGACAGACAGGCAGACAGACAGACAGACAGACAGACAGACAGACAGGCAGACAGACAGACAGACAGACAGACAGACAGACAGACAGACAGACAGACACACACACAGACAGACAGACAGACAGACAGACACACAGACAGACAGACAGACAGACAGACAGACAGACAGACACACACACACACACACACAGACAGACAGACAGACAGACAGACACACACACACACACAGACAGACAGACAGACAGACAGACAGACAGACAGACAGACAGACAGACAGACAGACAGGAAAAAAAAGGAAACTGACGCATCTTGCCAGCTGCCTACAATTCTTCTTGAATCCCCGACGGTAAACAGCAGTGTTGGCCCAGTTGACACCGCTCTCATACACCAACATATGCACACACACACAATTACAGTGCCAGCTCCTTGGGCGAACACATGTCATTTTGTCTGCTCTTCTACTGTTCACACTTCCCATGCTCTGTCCCTTGCCACAGCATGCAAAAGCCTGCGGTGTGAAGTGTATGTCAGTGTGTGTATACTTTGTGTGTCTGTGTGTGTGTGTGTGTGTGTCTGTCTGCCTGGCTAATTTTAACACAATTACACTTGACAGTGGGCACACTATATGCAACTGAACCATGTAGAGCTGCAGGCAACATGTCGGACATGTTTTAACCCCGCCTGCACACTTGAGCCCAGCTCAACGGTTTTTAACACCTGAGGGAAAACACTGTGAGGCTGCAAGAAAACATCCGTTGGCTTCGACTCGCAGCCATGTGTAATGAATGGTTTTACTAGAGTTTCTTCTCTGGTTTTCTCTTCATGTGCCGTGTACTGTTCATTTCCGTTTGCCCAATGACTTCCACACTGCCATCCTTCTCCAGCAGATTTCCAGTAAAGACAAGAATCCATTCATCCAACGGGCTGGCTCACTACAGGCAAGATTTGTTTCATCTTCACCAAATGTGTATGTTCTTTTTAACAATGCAGCTCTGGGCACTGAAGTAGAGTGGTCCTCTGTAACAGGCTTTGATCATGTAAGACTCATTATACATGAAATCCCTGTAAATGCAGAATTTAACAAATGAAACATGCATACATGCTTTTTTGAAACCTCTCCCACAGTGTTATCTACTTCTCTGTTAGCTATCATTAGTTTGTACTATATATGCTCAGTATACTCAGTTGATATGACTTCCACTTGGCTCTGGTGCTTATAGGAGTCATAGTGTGTCACAGTGTTGATTTTTGCAGCGTCTTTGATTGTGATGGCTTCTCGGACACTGATGGGATTGGGTTGTCCCCAATGAAGAAACTAATGTCAGACAGCACTCCCTTGACAATGAAGATGCTGCGTGAGATGGTTTTATTTTCATGCTGGAATGTTCCAAGCACCCAGAGAAGCCGGATGGTCCTGCCTTCTGTACAGATGTATCAATGTACTTGTTTCTTCTTGCAGGTACGCCAACATCCTCTGAGCTACAATACAGAAGAAGACTTTACCCTCGACATTCAGTAGGCTGAAGTTCTCTGCCTGCTTCTCTTTTGGGATCCTCTGCAATGCCGTCCTCATAAGCCTCCAGAGACACCTCAGGACATCTGGTGTGTTCTTGTACATTTTATATGGAACTCCATCTGGCCCTGGTGCTGAAGCTGTTCTTGCCCGTCGGACTGCATTTTCCACCTCCTTCCAAATTGGAGGGACAATCTCAAACTGGTGTTCTGGTGGGTCAACTTGTGTCAGCTGGAATAGTTAGATGTTCATGCTGCCTTGGGTCTGAGTGGGTTGTCTTCAAGTAGTCCCCCAGCTCTTTCTTCCTTGTTCTCAAGGCACTTGTTCTTTTGAGGAACTTGAAAGGATCTTGATAGAACCGTGTTCTTGTTTGTTCTTCCTTCCTTCTGCGTGCGTTTCCATAAGTGATCTTCTCTGCGGAGGGATGCTGATCTGGCTTTAATATCATTTTGAAGCATGTTGATGCCTTCCTTTACGCTTCAGGCTTTTTTCTACCATTTCCTGAGTTGTCTCCTTTCTTGGATGAGGCGCTTGATCTCCTGTTGCCTCCTGGAAGTTGGTGCAGCTGGAGCCTTCTTCCTGCCTTTCCTTCTTTGCACTCCAAAGCGATCTGCCCCGTACTGGTTAGTACAAGTCAGTGTTGACTGTTCCCCATGTTCTTAGTCTGTGCCCTGTCAGCCTCCTCTGATTGGAGGGCTTTACTGATGATGTCATCTCTGTGCTCGGGGTTCCCTCTTCTCTGACAGTGGTACTGATGCACTGCAAGAGATGGTTTGAGTCTCTTGTGCTTCCCAAGAAATTAGTAGTTTTCAAAAAGCTCTAAGCCCAGTCCTTAACTGAACATTTGGTTCTGTAAAACAGAATCCCAAAGCATGTTCATCGAAGGTTCAAGCATGAGGGATATTTTTCTACTCCCGATAGTCAGTCATAATATTTCACTTGTTACAATATCAACTTCTTTTGGTGCTTTCACACACTGAAAACTTTAAATTAATCTGAAAGTGTGATACAAATCGGCCGATTTATTATTCCCCCTTTACAGAATTTTTCCTGCCCGCCCCCCCCAGGAATATTTTCCGCATGAAGATGGGGTAAGCTGATGTTACGGCACAGCAGGAAATAATGAAGAGTATTTACTGCAAGCTGATGACTTATATGTCCTGAGACCGTCACAGGACTACAGACTTTATGCAGACGTCCTGTGCGATAAAGCTGCAAGTAATGAAACTGTGTTCTTCTTTGCTCTTTTTTTGATGAATATGTTGAACTACATGTAGTACTGATATACTTGGATATAAAGGCAAAAATTATCATCACACAAGATGTGCAAAATAGTATGTTATTTAGAGCCAAGGAAACTAGCCAAGATCTCCAGGCAGGAAAAAAGAAGCAAACTGGATTTTGGTCAAACTTTACACAGACAGTTAAAACTGAATGAAGCACAACACCTCATCATTCTTGTATGACATCTACTCCCTCTCAAGAGACTAGTTAGAACTGGTTATGAGCAGTGAAAAAGGAGGTTTCAAGATTAGTAGAAGAACCTCTGTGAGGCTCCAGAGATGTGTGCAGGAGAGGGGCCCAGCAGCAGATGGACACTGGAGAGAGACATTAGTCAAACAACAATCACCTCTATCTGGTCAACTCCTCTGCACCCTCTGAGTACCCCTCCCCTCTGTGTATCTCTCTGTCACCAGGCAGGCCCAGGCCACTCCAGCCAGGACAGCAGGCTTCATGGTGTCAGTGCCAGCCCTCGGGAGAACACACACAGGGCATCCAGCCACAGTCCTGCAGCTGCCTTGGACTCTCACACTCTCCCTGTGTTGCCTTTCTTCCTCTTCCACTTCTTTCTTTCAGTTCTTTATGGCTTCTGCTACATGCCAACTGCATGTACTTGTTCCTGAGCGTGTCATTTGTATGGTGCTCAGCCTCTGTACTGTCAAAAGCAGGCCAGTGAGGTTGTAATGAAATGTTATGCAACTGATGTGTACACGTCTACATAACCAGAGGGGCCTATAGGTCTGTATTTGCGAGTGTGTGTGCAGCAGGGGGTCCTGTTGGTATACAAGTTGAATGTGTTATCACAGGCTAGTCAGCTTCTTTCACTCTTTTTTTCTCTTGGACCACTCAGCAGCATCTGTTTCAACTGCTTCCAACTGTGCGCACACACACACACACACACACACACACACACACACACACACACACACACACACACACACACACACACACACACACACACACACACACCCCCCTGGTTTTATACAACAGGATTTTCTCATAATCCTCTAAGCAAACATTGTTCCACTTTACAATTTTTTGTCATGTTTTAATGTTGCCCTACAACACAAATCAAATTATACAACACTTGATGTAATGTTTCCAGTTTTCTGCTTACGTAAGTTTTTTTTTTTAATCAAGTACCGTAAGGTAGAAGATTTATTTATATTGCTTTGCGCCACAAACGTAATCTCTACCTGAACAGATTCAGTGCCACTTCATTTGTCTTGCCACTTTCACAGCCTCCACAGTGGACACATCATTTGCAACAGAAGACCATTCAAGAACACCTCATGTTATTCCACGAGTCTCAGAGTATTATTTAAATGAATGATTTGCTGATGTACAGTCTGACCCTGAACACCAGACGTGTCACTATTGGGAGAAATAACATACATAAAACGTATTCCTGCTCTCCTTTTTACATCCCTTTCATGTGCAGTATAATGAATGAGTCTTTTCAAAATGTAGTCACCAGATCTCTTCTACATTTTTGATATTGACTGATGAGTGAATAAGTACCTGGTTTATGTTTTATAACAGCTAATTATTAATAAGTATTCTTCTCAGCAGAGTGTGTGGGGACTGTTGCTCATTTATTTCTATAAGCCATGCTAAACTGAATCAGCTTGAAGATATCAGCAGTCTCACACTGAGGTATAAAGGATCATTGATCGTAGATCATTGATTTATAAAGTTAGCCAACCTTGAGCTTGTCAAGGTAAAATTGATGCAGACATGGATAGAAAGATATTAAACAGTGCTGAAATAAATTCACAAAATGTTAAGTCTCCTTGATGGTTATACCGGCACATTGTGAATTATTATTTTTGCTTTGTTGTATTAATATACAACAAAGTAGCGGCTTTCAGGATTTCTCTGTACTATAGCATTGATTTCATTGCTTTGATTTCTTTCAGCCCTGGAATAAAAAAACATTTTCAATTTGCCCCATGAACGTCCTAAATAACTTTTTATAAAGACGTGAGGATAGTTGACTAATGGCAGGCACAAATGGATACTTTGAATGTGGAAACTCATTTAGGCAAGAAGCTCAAATTACACGAGAGACGAGCCGCAACATAAAAAAGGAACCAGCTAACAAAGTTGCACCACAGCACTGCTAGTTCATAAACTTCACTAACCAAATATTTATATTTCTTTTAAGGACAAGATGGATGATTAAAATATCGAGAGATTGAAGCTCCTGTGACACTTTTGCTTTGTGTCTATTTTGCTGCCCCCTGTGGACAAACATATATCTTATCTCTACGCTGGTAAAACAGATATTGGACCTGTTTTCAGTCGTGTTTCTGTTGATCTTTATACTACAAGTGTTGCTGGAGCTTTTTGACCTCTTGAAGACGTTCACTCTCCAAGCACCTTGACAGTTGGTGAAGTTTGTGCCAGAAACCCCTACTCTGCTTCAAAAATCAATTTGGTCGTTATTATCTGGTGATACTCAAGGGTTAAATGGGTCCAAGCTGTACTACTGGCACACTTTATCCAGATGTGTGGACACGACCTGGAGCTGTTTCACTTGGAAGGACAAAGCCTTTCTATGTGGATGACCTGCTCTTGCTAAAGCCCTTCAGTTAGGAAGCTACTTTAAAGACAGACAAACAGATGTCACATCTGTCCAGCCTGAACTTCACAGTAAAGGAAAAAACAGTCAGATCATTGTCTATCTGTGGACGGAGAGAAAGTCCAAATTGGAACTTGATATTAAGGAAACAGCAGCACACGGCATACAACATGAATTTCTCAGTTTGTTCTTTTAAAGATACTCAAAAATAGTACAACTTTCTTGGAGCCTGTATGTTAAGCTAAAGTTATGCTCAGGGACGGATTCTAAAGACTCAACTTCAGCTTCAGCTCAAATGCAGCGTTTCAGATGCATTTGGAATTATGAGCTAATCTTTTGCCCTTCCCCATTTGATTTCTATCTGTGGTGAACACATTAAAACTCACAATAGATCTTAAATCATTCAGCCAGAGAGGAAGAGTGACTTCAAAATCTTGTTTTGCGATCAGCATACCAGCTGTATCCAACAATGTTGGAAAGATTTGTTGAGCCTTACATACGCTTCTGTGGATACAACCATCAGTGGTCACAAATGGTGAACTACAGAGGTCACATGAGGACACTCGTCCTTGACCAACTGTGTCTTGAGTTAGCCATCCTAAATGCAATCTAGGAGCACTCACCCCTGTTTGTACTGTTATCTACTCGTGATCGAAACAGACAAGACTCCATCGGCTGAAAAATGTGCAGGGCCAGATGTTAAGTAAGGACATTATTTCTCACAAGGCTACTCAACCATTAATCCTGTGACAATTTTTACCAACAGTGTTTTGTGCAGCTGGTTCAAACTGAAGGATGGGTGAGTGCAGCATCAATCTCTCCAAAACGTTTAACAACCATGAGATGCAAAATAAAGCTGATTTCAAATATGCACTCCTGAAACTGTATAGAACATTTCAGGCAGACTGCCCATGAAATGATTCCTGAGTTGCTTGTTCACACATGCACCTCACAGCCGGAGACTATCTATGTCAGACAAGAGGGGGATATGTGAAAATGAAATGAAGCAGAAGTGGAGGACAAAGAAAAAAAGTCAAAAACTAATGACAATTTTTGTCTTTAAATCAATGCTATGTGTGATTCAACAAAGAAGTGGAGAAGAACATACTGGCACTGAGATCACACTGGTCATCACATAAAGTGTTGCGTCGGTTGTAGGACATTAACGTCATCACCCCCTTACACTTGCTTGCGGTCATTTTTCGTGCATAATTGCTGCCTCTGTGTTCTGACATCAGCTCACCAGACTTTACATGGAAAATTTAATAGACGACTGATGGTAAAAATTCTGGGTGAAGTATGAATGAAAAATGTGTCCTTTTACGTTCACACATGCAGCTCACCCTGAAAGTTTCAGGACGTTTACAGGAGTTTTGTGCAAAGTGTGAAAAAACCACAAGATGCTAGATTTGATCTTTTCTGCTTCTAGGAAAACTGTGTTGGTTTCTGGAACTATGAACAACATGCATTTGTTTTCTTTCTTTTGCTATTTAGTTCTGCATGGACGTAGAATTCAACTAATTTAGAGTTTAATGGACTTTCTATATGTTCAAAAAGCATTAATACTTCCGACAAAGATCAAACTGATATCATTAGCCTCCATTCCAAAGCTGATTTCTTCTCCATTACTTGTAGTTTTTTTTGTCTGCTTTCACTCTCTCTAGATTAAATGGTCACAATTTCTAATAATCCATTACTGCGAAAATCATTTTACACAATGCCAGGCAAAAAACTTGAGTCCGATTGATTAGTTCTGACCCAATTTCATGTTTGAAAAACAAAGAAATATTCATTAGAGCCCAATGAAAAAGCAGCCTCAGTGAAACAAACCCCACAAAGCTACTTTTGTGCTGCCCCTGTGCTTATACACACTTAAGAAAAAACAGAGAAAATGAGAGAGGGACTTGCTTTGTGAGCGGTGAAGAGGCTGTGATTCAAAGCATCCCACTCTACTTACAGATGCATTACCATTTATGCACAAACACAGTAATTGTTTACAGCTTGTACACAGAGAGGTGCATGCTTATTTCTTATTAAAATATGATGGTGAAAGGTCTAGAAACTCGTATCTATGATCTCCATCCTTCTCTGTTACTTTTCTTCTTCCATCAGTTTTTGCTGAGTCAGATTAGGCCATTATCTGGCCTCTTCCTGGGTGGGGGGCAGTTACTGTCACACACACACACACACACGCACACACACAGGAGAGACAATATACTCAGGCTGTAGAAAGCAAGGCCTGGGGAGGTTGCAGCAATACCAACACCATTTAATAAGTGTGAGCCTGGGAGCATTGTGCTGAGAGAGAAACCGTGTGTGTGTGTGTGTGTGTGTGTGTGTGTGTGTGTGTGTGTGTGTGTGTGTGTGTGAGCATGTAGTAGTCTTGTCCCACACCCAGTAAAAGAACATTGTATGGCTACATGAAAGTGAAGAGTACCCTGAACTCCATCTCTCCACCACAATGACATCCTCTACAGCTAACAGACGCTCTGCTCTCATCTCCACTGCTAAAAACAGAGATATAAATACACACACAAACACACACAAACACACAAAATAAATTAGCCCCTGAACTATGTTTTCCATTTGTGGTCCATTAAAACTTCGCTACTGCTCTATTTAGACTGATGCAGGTTTATAAGGAGGCAGAGATTGTGGCTGCTGTGCATCCTTCAACCAGTGTGCCGAAGTTATCTACGGACAGAACTGGCTTTGCTTCTGGTTATTTTTTCTCTGGCTACAAAAATGTGTTTCTTAATCAAAGCCTAGAATGGAGCCGACCAAGTCTTTATCCTCTTGATGCATGTGCTATGTAAGCCGATAGACAGTCATTATTTCACAGCGCAAACACGCCAATAACATTTTGGAACAGTTTACCAAGAGACACTTTCTCACAAACTCTCTTGACACTATAATGACAATTTTGCCTTTAAATCAGTGGGAAGAATGTATTCACATCACCATCACATGAGTGGGAGGAACATACACGCGAGCAGAAAACATTGTGAAGCAGCTTCATTGAGTATTATCTGCTGTGTTCACATACAACGGCTCACCCAGAAATTGTGGGTGAAATATTTCTTCTGTTTGCATTCATGCTTTCCTCCCCAAAATTTTCAGGAAAGAGTTTTGTGTATGTGTTAAAACTCCAGAAGTGCGTCCATCATATCATTAACATAAGTGTACAAAATATAGGTCAAAGTAATTTATGTAGGTCATCATTATTAGCCCTATCAGGTTTACCTTTAGTTTTATTAGCTTGTGTCAATTATCTTTCAGAATACTATAATTCAATTATTGCAAACCAAATGTTTCAAGAAGATCATTTTACCATATACGGCATTAAAATTAATCTGGGAACACTGCTGCAAAACTTTCATGTAGATGAAATGGGCAGCAGTTACAGACAGAATATACTTAGTTTCTTGTAAAGGTTTTGTATCTACAGTGTTTGGTGTTGGAGATTCCCAGCAGCAGAAACAAGCCTAACAAACTGTTTAACACTGAAAATATTCTCACACAGACTAAATCAAAATTCACAGTATATTTGCTTGACCTGCATATCTAAACACAAGGCTGGGTATTTGCTGAAAAAAAAGGAATCCATGCAACCCCAGATTACTTTTGTAAAATAATAGTGAAAGTTAAAACCTCGTAGAAATGTAGTACAAGTAAAGCACAGTCATTAAGAAAGAGACCTCAGTAATGAAACACATTGAATACTAGTTCAGTAAGTGAATAGGCCTGCTAAAGACTTAAACTGGTGTCCCGAACAAACAACAGAGGAATATTTTTCCAATGCAAGGTATCAGAGTGAGCTGTTGTCCTGCTGAGTGTTTATCGTGCCAATTCCTCCAACCGGGAGGAGCAAACAAGGAGTACAGGCCTTAGTTGAAATCTAGACTTCCAGCCCACTTCCTGTTGAGGACAGGAAACCTGAGTTTGTTTTAGATTTCCCATGAAGGGTTAGTCACTCTACTTCGTCACTCTTCTAATGTGCTCAGTGTAATAACCCGAAATGAGGGCAGAGAAACTGAAAATACATTTTCTCTGTCCACATTAACAGTTTGTAGAAGCTGGTCCACACTGAAATGCAGGAACCCCAGGAAGACACTAAAATCTCTCTTTTTTTTTTTAGATAATTGTGCATGCAAATAAATTGTTTTTTTGGTCGTCACATGGGAATGGCTAAACCTGACAGTTGACTTCCTTCTGGCTGTGTCACCTGTGTCCGTATTTTACCCTAACACACAGTAAACATGTTTCTTCTATTTTAAATGACTGAAACAATGGTGGAGTGTTACATGTGTTTAACGTGAACAAAACTCTAAGGTCAATCACATAGTAATAAATTCCACAACAAATAATAAATTTTCCTTCACTTAAACTTCAGAAAAAATATTTATCCTAACTATTCTGAATTTTTCAAAAGTCAAACTCTTTTGTGAGAAGCACTCCGGGACACATTCACCGATTATTTAAAACAATCTTTGAGTCACTGAGAAATATGTCAAAGGAGATACATGTGCATCTTGCAAAACTGATCTGCAAAACATTCTACATGGATTAATTTGAATGATAAAATGTCTGTTAGAGTAAACTAAATGAAATAGAGTTTGGTTTTGGACATGAGAGAGGCAGACAGACGAGGGGAGAAGGAACAGGGAGTCCAGGCAGTCAGACAAGCCAGCACAGGCTCTACGGCCTCCTGCAGCCAGAAACCAGCTTCCCCTACTCCACCCCACCCAGGAGGGTACCTATTGTTCCCCCATCCCATAAACAAAGCCAGCCCCCCCCCCCCTCCCGCCCCCCCAACCTCCTTCTCCCCACCTACCCCCTTTAGCCCCTGCCCCCTTTTAACTCTCGCACTCACCCCCCACACACTCAGCATTGTTTCTCTAATAAACCAGCTCCGCTCCCCAAATTTCATGACACACGAGCCCTTTATCAACACTCTGGACTTTTTATCTTCTTAAAATCACATCACTCTTCCTGCTACATGCTAAATACACCCCCCCCCCCCCCCCCCCCCATATGACAACAATGTGCAGAAAATTACCATATCTGTAAACAAAAACAAAAAATTAAAGGAGATATTATACTCCAAACAGGAAATAGAAAGAGGAGTGCATGAAATGTGTGTAAGTCATTATGTGTGTAAACATAAGGAAACTGTTTCTTTTAACAACCTCACAGGTGTGTTCACAGACATAAGCAGCAGGATTCAATGTTTCACCTGTTGATTCATCTAAACCGGACATTTGTATCTACAGTAATATACAAATACATTCAGCTAGGTCACTAAAATAAGCAGAAAAAGGGCTAAATGATCAGAATGACAATGGAGAAGTATAGGACTACATCTGGACATCACAAGACATCATTTCATGCCAGGAAGATTACTCCTCCTAATCCCGACTCCATGAAAGAAATCTGTGTGCCGGATTTTCTCCTCCTGTCTAGAAATGAGACAACAGATGAAACAACAAGGAAGAAGGCGAGCAGCCTGCCGCTCACAACTCCACCATATTGTTACAGCATTGGTGAAGTGCAGGATCGCACACACACAAACATGTGCACACACACACACAGCAGTTGTGACTAAAGCACACAGAGGCCATATGGTGCGTCCTCATCCACCGACGCCTGTTGCTGCTGCAACAATAGGCCTGCCTGGCCTGGACAGCAAGAGGCAAACACATACACACATACACACACACACACACACACACACACACACACACCAAATGGTCGTTAGTCAGTCTGAGTTGCCCAGAACAAATGCCTAGATTTGCATTCTGCACCTCCTTTCACCCCCCCCCCCCCCCCCCCCCCCCCCCTCTTACACACACACACACACACACACACACACACACACACACACACACTCACACACACTCACACACACTCACACACACACACACACACAAACTTCCCCAGTCTGTACAGGTGCACAGAGCACTCAAAACAGATGTCAACGGACTGGAGAGGGCGAAGAAGGGGGGGGGGGGGAATGACGGGAGGCTGTTTGCCCAGAGTGACGGTGCTTTGTACACGCAAAGACAATGAAACACACACACACACACACACATATCTCCTTTCCCTGTTTCAATGTCAGGGCTGCCTGATTTATTATTTTAAAACTTAGGAATTTAAGCGGATTCAAAATATAAAAAAGGTCCCATACTGTAACTGATGCACTCACAGGTTCCCTTTTCCCCATTTGTCAATATTTCACATGTTCAGCAGATGGAACAAAACTATAACTAAAGTTTACTTTTTCTTTTCAAGTCATATAGGCTACTGCATAAATAAACTTCATATAAATTATTTATTTAAAAAAAATCAGATTTGTGTTTTTTTCTTCTATTCTGGGTTTTAATATATATTTAAAATGTATTTAAAGAATCGACTGCTTACCAAGAACAATATGACAGGACATTATGACTTATGGCTCGGATCAACTTAAACAGACTGATTTCAATATTTCCTGACATTTGATATTTTTTGGTTTTATTTATTAGGAAAACTATTTTTAAAAGTACAATAGCAGCACAGTTGATTGAGGGACAAAATTACTGACTTAAACATTATACCAGTTTCATAAACTAGCTTCATGATAATAGGATTTCATTCCTCATTGACAAAACTAAACATTTAGCCCATTTGACAGTTTCATTCAGCCACATCAATTTAGTACAAGACCCTTTTATCTATCATCCCCCCCATCCCCATCTGACAGATGGATTACTGTTACAGAAGTAATGCAGCTACTATGCTTCATGCTGAAGGCTGTAATCTTCTCCAATAATTACATTGTGGTTTGGCCTGCATTACCACAGATGTCTTGCTATAAAGGATAAGAGCAGCCCTTTAATCAATATTTAAAAGGAAACACACAACCAGGCCTCTATGTCTTTGGAGGGGTATTACAGGCTGGTATGGGGGATTTAAAAACTATGAGGTCCCTAACAAATTCACCACCAGTCACCACAGAGACTTCAGACAGATTTGATTGGAGCCGGTGTTCAAATGAAAATGTGTCTCACCTGGCTAATCAATGAAAAGAAACCAGTCTTACTGAAAGCATAGAATGAACCTCCGTTTAGTCTACAAACGGTGTAAGGTGTAATTGCTGAATTTACTATTCGAGTTCTCTGGAGAAAAAAAAAGGTGGACAACTCTAATTAGGATTAAAAAAAAAAACATCCTTATCATTTCTATCGCTTAAAGATGTAGGGAGGATTTCATTGAGCATTTACAGTAATGTGCTCTGTCTACGTAAACACAGGCTGTGAGCATGTTATCAGCCGATGGCCTGTTCCTGTGACTCAGGCCTGCCAGTGGAGGAAAAGAGAAAACCCCGCCGATGCAACAAGTCCTCCATTCACTCCCAGCTTTGTTAAGCTGCCTCCCAGCGCAGCGGCGAACATGTTTCCATCCGAACATCAATCCAACAACTTCACTCCCATACGGAAATACGACAGCGTGTCTATCCAAGAGGAAGATATGATAGAAACCCAGGTTTGTTTATAGATGTCGGAAGAAAAGAGGACAAAACTGATGAGAAAGCCACATCCCTCGCTTTGAAGCTCACGCTACAAATCATTAATAAGCTTGTTAGACTTTTTAACATCTATGAAGGGTTTAAGTGGAAGGTCCTGTTCGTCATTTCGCCTTAATTGCCGTAATTTCAGTTTTAGTGATCACTTCGGGGTTTTAAAAACAAGCGAAACGTCCGGGGGCTTTCAGACGTGAAGGCTACAGGCTGATGGGGGGGACTATACTCCTTGGGAACTTACCTCGATTCAAACGCCTCTTTATGGATTTATTCCCACACTTTCCCACGGATTGGAGTCCTTAAAGCATCGGGAAGCACTCCGTCAACTCCAGAGTCTCCTCTCGGTTTTGGTTTAAGGAAGGATCGGGTGCGCTGAGTGCGTAAAATGCGCAGCGTCTCTCCAAGGATGCGAAATATGCGCGGAATGGGAGCAGGAATGAAATGAACGCAGCGGACTGAGTTGAACGGGGCGGGGTGAGAGGGACTGGCGTCACCCTGGATGGATGAGGTAGAGTGAGTGAGAGATGGGAGGATGGGTGAAAAAAAAAGGAGAGCGGGAGGGGGGGAAGGGGAAGGGGCCGGACTGTATTGGCTGCGTTCAACAACAAAAGAAAACTGTGGAGCGGCCAAACTCTATTCAGTAAAGAATGGGTCGAGATTCAAACGAGGGCGGCTCTGCATGCAACAGCAGCTGATAACTAATCAAATGAAAAACTACAGGGACAACATCATTGTGAAAGGTGAAACTTTTCATGCGAAGTCTAATACAATGTAAAATAAAGTAAACACTAAAAGCCCATACATTTGGTTTAAAGTAATCTAAAGGCCTACTTTAAAAAAATGACGAGACTATTTGATTTATTAAAGAAGAAAACGCTAAATTAAAACGTAACCACTTGAACAAACTGTCCATTTCTTAATGGTCTCACTTGGTCCGGTATAGCCTAATGTCTATGTATAGATTGTGTTAGCTGACTTATAGGCACCATTGCATAACAAAAATTAGAGGGTGGTTTCCTAACTTTGTACCTGTTCTCTTCATGTCACTCCAGTCTTTATTTTTAGTGTTTCCCGTGAAGTGTTTACAATGTTAAGTGTGGTCACAGAGGCTGCAGTGTAGCTAAGTGTAGTTCAACAGAATCACAACATCAACAAAAGAGAGGAGAACAACATACTGAAGAACAGAAAACATTAAACATTACGTGCACTGAAATGGTACTGGTCGCATGCATACAGTCGTGCAGCAGTCACAGTATATAAACGTCACAACCCCCCCCCCCCCCATTGACCTGAGGTGAATTCTCCTGATAATATCCTGCTGTGTGCTCATATCAGCTCACTCGAACTTGCTAAGGGAAAAATATAAGGGGTCTGGCATGAGAAACTCTGGGTGATGTCAATGAAAATTTCAGCTGTTTGCGTTCACAGACGTTTGTCAGATGTTCTCTGCAAGTTTGAAAGCCCTTAGAGATACGGACAAAACATTGCCATGACATCGTAAATTGTTGGGGCAGCCAGTACATTAGCATGCAGTATGAAAACTTGGATTTATTGTGTTAGTCTGACTAACTTTGAAAATGCTTTTGTTAGTCGGTATTAAATCAAATTTCTGAGTAAAAGTTGGACTAACACACAGAGATCTGTTAACTCCTGCATGTAAACACCTCAATCCGACCCAAACTGGAGGCATCCTGCACATGCTCCATATTCCCTGTGCTGGTTTTGCCCCAGAAGTTGCATATTCAGGGGTTATATTATATTATATTATATAGTGGTTAGATTGTAGAGAGGCTACAGAGGCTTTGGTTTGTTTTGTGCCTGCTAGTGGATACATGATTTAACGTCCACATGGGAGTATATGGGTAGTGACGTTTTATATTGTTAAAAGCATTCTATCTATTTTAAGACAAGAAGAAAGTTTTTTTTTTGTTTTCTTTTACTTTATTGTACAATATACAATTACAAACCTTAAGGCACATTTTCCAAAATTAGATTACACATTAGCGCTGACACAGTATGAAACACAAACAAAACGTACAAACAAAAAGAACAAATATGCGAGAGTCTCAATCTAGTAACATAAACAGATCAAGTAAGGCAGCAGGTTGGTCCATCATAAATTGAATAGCTTACACAAACAGCATGAGGAAGTAAACATGAGCCTAAAACTCTGAATATGTCCAATTTAAGGTAGCTTTGATATGAAGGTAAAAAAACAGTTTTTGTTTTTGACTCTTTTGCTTGATTCACTTTGGATTTCGACTGCCTATTTTTTCTGTCTTGTTTCCTGAGACCCCCTTCAGACAGGTACAACCTGCGACTGTGTAATGCATGTGTGAATAGGCAGCTAGTTATTTCAGGAGAACCTGCTGAAAACATCTTTCATCTCATTTCTAAACCCTGGTTTACTTTGATACAGAAGTTCTGCTTTTCATGTTTATAAACCAAAAACTGAAAACAGAAAAGTGAAAATGCAAGAGACAGTAGGAGTCTAAAGACAATGTTTCAATGTTTCTTTTTTTACAGTCTATGGTTTGAACGCAGCAGTAAATATTCACCAATGGTTCAACTTATTTTTGCTTTGATAAGTTGCAACAGTTTAACATCTAGCTGTTGATGTTTCACAGACGCCTCTGCCCATAGACAGATTATGGGATATTGGGCCCCTGGGCGCGTGGACTCTATCTACAGCCTCATACCGGGCCCCTGGGCCTGGGACCGGTAGGCCCGTGCGGTAAGGAAGGAAATATTTAAATCAAAGTTTATTGACTGAGCTTATCTACAAACTGACTAAAAATTGGACAAGTAGGCCTAGCATCAACAGCCGTGACAAACCAGTACTACAACATTTCAGCTAAATTCTTATTGATTATTATTTAACTTTAAAAGGTGAATATCATTGTTACTTTCAGTTGGCCTCATCTGTTCATATCACAAATGTGTTCTGATATATTTAAGTCTGTAACTGTAGTCAAATATATAAACCAGGAACCATTCACCTTTCCACTTTCAGATAAACACAGACTGTTGTTCTTACTTTAAATAAACAAGTAGCGAAATTTAGCTTTTTCTTATAGAGGAACCCCCAGGCCTTTCAGAGACCACCACTTTCAGTAAACACTGCCCTTACCAGTAAATCTTTGTCTCTCTCTCTCAGAGCGTTGAATGCAGCAGGCAGCCGCCTCTCCTTCATAAAAGAGTTGTTGTTTACTACCGAGCTCTGCCCATCTCAGGTTTCATCCCCTCAGGCACTGCTGGACTGTCATCTCCCCTAGAGGGAGGGGCTGTGACATAAAACAAACACAGATATGCCAGGGTCACAGCCTGGAACACCTACTGCAACCCGACACCACCGCCAGCCGGGCCAGCCAGCAGACATCACATTCCACATGGCAGCGTGGCTGTGTTTGTTTGTGAGTAAAATAGTTACAGACGCACACAAACAAACCCACACACAGCTGACTCACATGAGGAGAGTGCAGGATATGTTTCTGTCATATCTAAGGCTTGTTCTTCTTCTCAAAGCAATGCAATCAGCACAGGTCAAATATTAAGCTTGGAGACCTTCAGGTCAACAGTCTGACCTCTAACCCCTCCTCTGCCTCTCCTGGAGCTGTTTTCTACATGCTGTCTATCAAGGAGCGCTCAGATTATTTTTTTGTGATCAATTTTTTATTTAGAAAAATGTACATTTTATTTTATGTACAAAGAAATGACATCATGTATTACAACTGTTTTCCCCTTTACCCCCATCCCCCACCCCCCTAGAGCACATACATGTATAAAAGTGCATAATGTGCAGACACCAGGATCAATCAAACTTCCAAACCTTCCCCCCCACCCCCATCCACCCCGTGGTGACCCCACATACATCCCCACCCCGGATCGCTCATGGAAAAACTAGAAAATAAAAACACATTTCAGGTCAAGCTTGCCGCACACTAACTCCTCAAAAAAAGTTTTTTGCCCCTTTAATAATACTAATTGGTGTTGTATTTCATATCGTTGGAAAGCTAGATTAGTCACCTTTACAACGGGGTATAACTTTTAAGGATCGTGCATTCATAGAATGCGTAACACAGCTAAACATGTGGCTAGCGCCCCAAAAAAATGTGCCAAAATTCCCCTGCAATGTTCTTCTGTTGGTATTCACTCCTGTTTTGAGTTGCTTGGTGGATTTGATGATTGCACTCTCCCACAGTAATTTAAAAAAAAAAACATATTGGCCATTTTGACACTGTCAGGGACCTCAGTAACGTGTGGAAGATCCATACGAGGCCACAACAGCTTGGCCCCTCCTCCTCATGCTGGTCACCAGCTTGGCCCCTCCTCCTCATGCTTGTCACCAGCTTGGCCCCTCCTCCTCATGCTGGTCACCAGCCTGGTCACATTTTGCTGTGGGATGGCATCCATCCCACCAGGAGTTGTTGAAGGTCAACCAGCGTGGTTGTGTTGGTCACTCATGGCATGAACAGCATGCCCAAGATGTAAAGGTGACTAATCAGGCTTTCCAATGATATAAAATACAACACCAATTAGTATTATTAAAGGGGCGAAATAAGTGACCAAAATAACGTTTCCAAACTTTATATTGTAGGCTTCATCCCATGCTTTGAGGGTCTTAAGGCTGGCCTCATTCATTCGGGCCACAGACCATTCCATCTGAACAATTTCAAGAAGAGAGTTGGCCCAATGTCGCCAGGTCAAGGAATGTGGCAGTTGCCATCTTAATGCCAACATTTTCTTTGCTGCAGTGAGACCAGCCTCTGCTGCAAAGACAAGTTTAAACCGGAATCATCATTAAGAAGAAGCAAAGTCAGTGAAAGATCTTAGCTTTAAGCATGTCACTTAGAGTTGAAGTGATTTGCTTCCACAATGTGACCACATCGGGGCGTTCCCAGTACATATGCATAAACCACCCCAGCACGCAGAATGAACATAAGTCACAGTTGGGAGATGTAATAATCTTCATAGAGTGCCGTTTCCTAGGGGTGAGGTACATCCTATGAATTAATTAGTAATGTATTAATTGGTGATCAGGATTTTTAGATGTACCACACAGGTTTTTCCACACTGTGTTCCAGCTAATCTGTTTATTGCTTATCATAGATAAGTACCTATTCCACATAGCCTCCACTGGTAAGGAGTTGTTAGACTCTGAAATCAATTTGTAAAGTCTAGAAACCATTCCTTTTGTGGGTCCTACTGTGTGCAACAGTTTGTGAAGTGGGTGTGCGGGCAACGCTGATCCCCATGGGACACTGTATGTCTTCATGACTGATCTTAGCTGTAAATTTAAAAAAAAGGATGATCCTGGTAGATTATATGCAGCTTGTAAATCATTAAAGGCTCATTGTTGTTATACAAGTCTTGAGCACTGAGGTTCTTATGGATTTTCAACGTCTTGCATAGCCATTGAAATGTGCCACAGCATTCACTCCCAGGGCTCAATCATTCTGATAGTTTCCTTCCTCTCACGCTGCAAAGTAAGGAAAACACTGAAGTGCCGAAAACTTTTTTTTAAGGTTGGCTCCAAATGAGTGAATCTTCTTCAGGTCCCATGATGCATGATAAAATTACTTCTCATTTCAACATTAGACTGGGTGAGTTTGTTACCCGTTTTATTCTATAAAGGCTCCAAGTTATACATTATGAACTCCATGGTTGCTTTAATTTAAAGATTGCCAGTTCAAGGACATTTACAACCCGTTAGGCCTCGCAGCAAGTAAAAAATTGCTTATGAATTACTTGTCCAAACAACAAAAAAAATGTTTTCCAAAATATCTGACTCTTCTTCATATAGGGCCAAATGGTTGAATCTCAGGTGCTAGAACGAAATAAGAGATATATTATATTCAAACAATCCCAGTCAGCAGTTTTCTACTGAGATTGATGTAAGCATTGTGTTGGGTTTTTGTTGTATAATATATAATAATATAGCAGATATATTTTTTTAAGTATACTGTAAGCATAGCCAAGAACAGATCCGTCAGAGACTCTTTGACGTGCCAAAAATAATTTTGCTGAGCAACACATTTGAGCAGCAAGCTCTACTTAGGGGCAACACAACTTTAACCGAAACCTTCTCATTTGTCTAAACATGTGTATCATTTAACATTTTGGTCTATTTTTCTTAAAATAACACAGCGGATGTAAAGATGCAGTTATGCATTCATGCCAGCGTAGACCTTAACAAAATATCAGCGAGTCCTCTTGTAGTCTTTGCAAACAATCTAAACAAAAAGGGTGTGAACTTTGATTCACCCAAATTCATACCAATGGAGTTTATGATGACATTTACGCAGAGCAAGAACAAGGTTCTCAATCCCAACATCCATCAAAGTTTTTATTAGCTCTTTACAGATTGAGAGTCAGCAACAAAGTCCTGCCGTAGTAACGTCTTTGGACTGACACATTTCATCTGTAAGAGTCAGTGTGTTATTGATGTCCCAGTTTGTGAATTCAAATTGCATTACAGCGTTGAGGAAAACTGTTAACAGCGAGAGCTTCACATACGCTTCAAGTCATGCACACACAACGCAGTTCTGCCCATGCACAACCATTTCCCCTCTGTGTGTTACACATGGCAGGCGAGCTGTAGCAGGGGCTTTATAACCTGCCCTTGAACTGGCAGTGTGCCAGTTGATACCTTCAGAAAAACACCACACTTTACAGCTTAGGGACAAATACAGAGCCTATCATGGTCTGAAAGGTTTCATTTTGTATCTTGTGTGTAAGAGATAATGAGTTGTTGTCACAGCAGAATCAATCCCTCTTTATGGCACATTAGGGGCACAATTAGAAATTGAAATAGAGTTTAGTAATGAAGAGAGAGTAAATGTGAGACTTTGTGCTTTCTACATCTCTGACCTTGCTGCAGGTCAGGTGCTGATAGCTACAGAGTTCTGCATTCACATGCTAGAAAACACATTGGCAACCACCTGATGGCAAGATGAAGAGCTCCTTTGTTGTATTTGGCTTATAAAGATATACAAGATATAAAAAAAGAGAGGAAAGAGAAAACAGTGTGCAACCTTTATTGTTGTTAAACTTGGTGGAGGTTTTGAGCTGTAGCAGCACAGTGTTACAGTGGCCAATCAGGGCAACCAACTTGGAACGGCCGAAACCACTTACATTAGGAAAATGTGCACCAAATTCAGAAACGTTTTTAATTCTTAAAGTCTTTCTATGTGATTTTTCACACTTAAATATAATAGAAATCAAGTATATCCTCTGAAAATAACTCTGTGAGTCATGACTGTCTACAATGGGTGTGACACCCGAGTCCCACTGTCTGTGATGCTTTCAGAGTTTTCAGAGTCATATCTTCAGTTTGTTTACATCGCCCGGACGGCCGGCTGACTCCTCCCCTCGTGTATAAAAGTTGTTTAATTGAGGGACTAGAGAAAAGAAGAATAACATACTGTACTCACTGCTTAACTGTGTTTCTAGATCACGCTCATTTCAGGTAAATTTACATGCAGTGTGAAGATACGAGCATAATAAAGATCGCTAGCATTAGCATGCTAACACAACAATGCAGCGCAAGTTGTTTTGGTTTCATGCTGGTGCTCAAGGGCGACATCTGCTGGATCAAAAAAATCGCATAAAGCCTTTAAGCAAATGCAAAAGTCCAAAACAAATACAAAGACTGAAACGCGGTGCAAATGAAAGTAACAAGTTGCAAAACGTCTTGACAATGGCATTAACATCAATGCTCTTCAAATACATAAAGTACCTTAAAACTTCAACCTGCTGACAGTCCGAAGTGTAAATGGATGGTGTGGAGTAGCATTCAATGTTTTAGTTGCAGTAAGTTGCAGCTTTTCCATTCAGTGCCTCGTCTCCTTCTCTCTCTCCCAACAATATGAATATGTAAATTTTTGCACGTTTGATGCTGATGCAGTTGTTCAGAATTTGTTATTTCACTTGCAGCATGTTTCAGCCTTTGCATTTGTTTACGTTTTTGTTTTATTAACTTTTGAATGTATAATCCTTTATGGAGCTGCTGCCCATTTTTCCTAATGTAAGTTGTAGTGTATGTAGTTTCAACCATTGCAAGTAAGTTTTCCTAGTCAGCCACCATACAGCCCTGTTTTTACGAGAGGGTATAGCTTTATCACACACAACCAACGGGACGCATGCATGAAAATGATTTACATCCAGTCAGTGGCTTTACAGTAATTCATTGATCAACAAGTAATAGCAGTGTGCAACACACAACATTAAGGAAGCAAACATCAAAGTATGTGATGTGGGATTTTGAAAAAATGTGCTTCAAGATGCTTCAAACAATCCCTTAAAAGCAAGAAATTACACTCAACATATGTGTCAGAAATTGTTTGATTTGTAACCCTAACACTTAACACAAGGTTCCTTTAAGTTTCATGTTTTCAGATCAGACTATAAAAATGTGTTTGTGTTTTGCACTCACAGAGCTGGGTTTATGAGAGTTCAAATGTCTTGTGTACCTTTAGTAAAAAGCTTGAAATATGAGCAAATATGAATATAATTAGAGGTGAACTTTACATTCCTACATTTTGTAAATTTTTGGTTAAGATTAAGGTTAATGCAACAAGATCCTCTAAATCATCATACAAAAAAAGCTTGACAAAGATGAGCATTTTTTTATTGTAAAATTTGAAATGTGATTGGATCAGACCAGTTTCCTTAAAGCTAACAGGTATCCGTGAAAGTCAAATCAGCTCAAATGTTGAATCCCTCGCTGCAGTCATACTCCCTTATTTCAAAACGTTTAAACTTAAAGATCATTCTCACCACAGCAGGTGCCACCTATTGCAGAAATGCTGTTGTAATTCCACATGTAATGTCGTAATGAAGTAGACTATCACATGTGTGTTTGTGGGATGTGTTGCCTGGAAAGACGCTCCAGACTAACGCTGTGTTAACTGTGCACTCAGATCAAAGCTGGTTAAAAAACCGACTTCAACAATGATGCCTCTCGTCTCATCTGTTGCTTGTTGGTTTGATGTGTCAAAGCGAAGGAAAAGAGTGAATATTCTGGAAACAAAAGTGTGTCATTAATACAAGTAGGCAAACTGATTAAATTTTAAAATGAACTGTTTTTTGGCCTTGACGCTTGGTTATACTTTAGTCTGACAAGAGGAATGGATGTGATATTGAAAGAGTAATTAAAGAAATACTTGCGCACATCAATTAATTAACCTTTCAGCTGTTGGAATGTATTTGATTGCAAGTTGAATCTAAATTAACCCTGAAGCACAGCATCGTGTTGTGCTGTGGAGATGTGTTCTCTTATAAAACCTTGGGCATTGTGTTCACTCCATCCTCATATATATTCAGTTTGTTTGAGTCGGTATCTATTGAACTTTCAGGTGCGTGTTTTTTGTTTCAGCCTTATTATACAACGAACATGGTATAGACAGAATCCAAGGTTTCTTTCTTTGTTATTTTCTAATGAACTCATTATGTTTTTAAACAGTCCTTTTAAGAAACAAGGCAACTTTTAGACAGTTCTTTAATTTGTTAATTTATCTAGCACCCTTTGACTTAACTGTTGTTATTTAATCAGCTGAAGCCTTTAAACCACTGCACCCCTGAAAATGTCCTGACATTTTCCAGTTTGTCTACATGTGTGAACAACAGCAGCCTAATTGTTCACCCAGACTCTACCTGTACTTTTTTTTTCCTAGTAAAATTTCTGCAAAAAGAATTGATATGAGCTGATGAAGGCAGCTTGTAATGCTCAGGATACGTCACTGTGAGCTGGTGATTAGGGGTGATGACATTTATATCAAGCCTATTCAAGCCAGCAGTAAATAAACAAGACTGCTGGGATCAGCCCCCTTAAGTTTTAATTTCAAGTTTACATCACAAGGCACAAGGAGTTATTTTAATGCAGGACATTGGAAACCATAGCTTGATTTAAAAAGAAAACAAAAAGACGCTCCAGTTACTCACTCAGGAGAAGTTTTCACACATGCACTCCCAAAAATGTCTAAAAAACATTCTGGCAGGATGCTGCTGCTGATATATCGTAAATTGCTCGTTCACACATGCGCCCTATCGGTGACAGACAGGAGGGGTCAATCTCAGGAAGCAGGACGTTGCTTTAGAAGAATGGATGTGTGTGTATTTCAGCCTACGTGTGTGTGTGTGTGTAGCATGTTCAACAACAGACAGTAAAATTGAATTTCCCCTCGTGGGATTAAATCTTAGAATCACCCTCATCACTTACTGCCTTTTCTGATAAATGGTAAATGGAGTTGAGCTTGTAAAGTGCTTTTCTAATTTTCTGACTACTCAAAGCTCTTTTACACTTAATGTCACACCTATACATTCACACACTGATGGTAGAGATCACTATGTATCATCCATCAGAAGTAACTAAAGTAACTAATCCCATTTGGGATTAGGCGTTTTGTCCAAGGACACATATGACATGCTGCCCAGTTGAGGATTGAACCCTTGACCTTCTGGATGAGAGGTGAAAGCTCTCCCAACTGAGCCACAGCTGCCCCCTATCTAGCACTGGGATCATTTTGTAAACTGAATATGTGCAATGAAAGTAGATTGTAAAGAACATAGAAGTAGATTGTAAAGAACATCACTTTGAAAATATTTGTAATAACATTAACATATTAATTTAAGTTTTTCCTTTGGGTTTGTTTCAGCAGCATATCCCTCAAGTGTGTTACTAGTGAGCCTTCTGGGAGCTTTTCTGGCTCAATGCTCCACTTTACTGGAACACAATACATCTACAATGCCACCTTAATAGTAGAGACTAGTGCAGTAAAAAACAGTGGATGGAGTGCCAAACTCAGGGCTTCAGGTACACCCAGCCTCCTCTCCTTTTGTGTTTTTAAATGCTGCCTTTTATAGAAATGGGGAGCATACAAGCCTCCTTTTGAATTTTTGACATTTATGTGATGTTTGGATAGAGAGAGCCATGCAGACATGAAAGATAGCAGTTCACGGACTGACGTTTAGGGGCTCAATTTCCATGAGCGTCATTGATCTCACTCTCACTCTAAGAGGGAATGAGAATGAATGGACTAGTGGAGAGAGGTCACTCCTCTGCTGCTGGGCGGAGCAGATTGATTCTGCTGATTTGAATCAGATTTCCTTTTGTCATTATGTGCATCATAAGTGATCAGGGAAGATGTTTAAAACAGTGTCCAGACTGCACTGTCCCCTACCCCGACATATGTTTCCTGTAGAAACTGCAGAGAGAGTGCAAGATTCTTAAATATTGTTTATCACACACACAGAGTTGTTTATGACTGTTAATAGATTTGGTTACTGATATAGACTTGTGATATGTCCACATAACTCAACATTTAATCCTCAAAGCACCACTTGGTGTTGGGGTTCTGCAGCATTATACATTGATTTTATCCAAGACTTGAGTTGTTTAGGCTAACAAAGATTTAAGATTTACTGTAAAAGACTCAAGTAGGAGAGGCTCTGGGGGCGCAGTGGTTAGTGCGCACGCCTCATGTATGGAGGCTGTTGTCCTCCAAGCGGGCAGCCCAGGTTCAAATCCAACCTGTGGCTCCTTTCCCGCATGTCATTATTCTCTCTCTCTCTCTCCTTGATTTCCAACTCTATCAACTGTCCTGTCTCTACAATAAAAGCACAAAATGCCCAAAAATATATCTTAAAAAATTAAAGTAGCCTTTACCTGGAAGAAAGTGAGTTAGTAGAGATGATCAACTGAAGTTTGTGTTTCTTGTCCCTCTAACTCTGTGTGCAATGACACACTCCCTCACTCTTTTTCATCCATATCAGCTGTCTCTCTCTCTCTCTAAGAAGTTGTTTCACAGATATAAATATAATCATCAACATAAATTCCCAAATCTAGGGTAACAGCTATGGAAAAGATCTGACCTGCTGAGAGTCATATCTCTGTGCCCGAGGTATTATCATCAAGTTACAGACAGTGAACTGACAATAAAAACATCACATCAGTTTTCACATCCCTTTAATCAAGGCAACACCAGTTAAAACGTTACAAGAAGCTGATGTTTTTAAAAGTGCTCATGGAAGGAAAACAGTTATGTTAGCCCACATAAGCCGTTTTAAAGAGCTCATATTATGCCCTTTTTGGGGTTCGTATATTTAATCTATGAAAAAAGTGTCTGTTTTCATGTACTGCTCCTCCTTGCTCCCTCTACGCTCTGAGTCTATCAGCTACACTCTGCTGTGCCCACACTGTTAGACCCCACGTGGGCCAAGTCTGGTCAGTTGCTCAGCACGCTTCTTGGAATGAGGAGAAAAAATGATGGATGAGCTGCTGGGCTTGCCACAACGAGCCAATGGGCTTAGATCAGTGATCTCACACTGACAATGACGTCACTCTGATAAATTCTTATCGAGGGGGGCTAGAAACGAGCGTTACATGCAGCTAATGCTACAGCTAACAGGAGGACGTAGAAGAAGGACTTTGAATTTTTGCACATAAATGCACATGTGCCTAAACATGCACAGGACACTTGGAAAACACACTAAAGGGCATATAAAACCAGAAAAAGCATAATATGGGACCTTTAATTAATTAAGTACTTTAATTGACAGTAGAAATAGCAATGCACTTACCTTCAGTTGCACCAGGCTTTCAAAGGGAACATAATCAGACACCTTCATTGATTTGATTGATGTTACAGCCCAAACACACCTTTGAATAATATTGAAACTTCATTCTATCCCTTAAAGCCTTACCTCACAGATTGTGTTTATGTGGGCAGGCCCCATGTAGACTTGTATCATACACTGAAGATCATGCCCCAAAGTTTTGATTATTGCGATGCTTAAAGATGAATTTGACTCAACTTACCCAGCAGAACTGTCACTGTTTTTATTTAAACTTTGGTGCATTAAGTGGTCAAGCCTCGTTTCACTATTCCAGCTGGTGTGCACATAAACCTGCCCGGTTAAAAACTGTCATACATGAGCACTGTTCAATAACAGAACAGCAGATAAAGTGACTGCACACTTTATCTGCTGATAGAGATCACCTTAATCAGGTGCATAATAACATCACAGACTCACAAGTTATTCAATAATAGGATATCTTGCTGTTAAAGGCGCATAGTTTATTTAGTCTTTTACATTTTATTTATTTTCTATTTTAAAATCCAATGTTATTAATTTCTGTGTTGCTTTTTATATTATGCATCATTTTTTTTTGTGAAAGGTTTAATACACTGCAAGTTGTAACAACTTTTGCATGTAGTTCTTGATGACACCAGATAGGACAAACTGTAAGTGGCACTTCTGTTGGTTTAAATAAATGTAAGCAGCCTACAATTATGCATTCAGACATTTTTTGTTGTCTTTTTTCTTGTTTCACCAAACTAGTACCAAATTGTGACCGCAAAGTACATGACTTCTATGTATCATAATTACCCCTAATTATAAATGGTACGAGCTGCATGCAGACCTCACAGCATTATTTATTCTACACAGAAAAATGCATTGATATTAAATGAATAGTGTCATACAGTATGTAATTGATACATCCTGAATATTTTCTGTAATATAACTGTACTTTTACAGTTACTCTATTTTTCAGTGTTTCCTTTCATGGGTCATTAAGTGTGACCAAATTACATTAGATCATCACTCATACACATTTTTTCATGTAAGCTAAGAGCTTTTGTGTCTCCTGGCTCTTATAATTACAGTGACCTTGCAGAGTGAGAATACTTCACTAGAACACATAATGGGCTATACATTTTTAGTCTCATCTGATAATACCTCCTCCCGGTCTGCTTGCTTCTTCTTCACCCTGTGTCTCTTGTCAGAAGGCTAAAGTGATCTTGTCATATGTGATATGTATCCTAAAGACTGAAGAAGAGCTTTGAAGAAATTATGGGAAAAGGAGTCATATAATATCAATACTCATACAATTGATGAGGCAATCCTGCTCTACTTTGTAACATTACCTAAATGGAGTGCCAGCAAAACATTATTCAGGCCTTTTATCTAATGCCACATAATATAATAATGTGATACTTTATTGATCTACACATGGAAAACGCTCTTTTTTTTGTAGCCCTGCAGGTTTTCAAGATGTCGGAGGTCAATGGAAGCTGTAGAGGGGCAATGTGGGACCTCCAGAGCTTCTGCGTTATCATCAAGCTAACTCTGCAGACTCATGGTCACATCTATCACCAAATGCAACACTAACTTCTTTTCTCGGCTTCTCATATTGTAGGAGCTATGAAGGCCTGATCCAGACTCTGATCAGGTAGATGTTCAGCTGTGGTGAAATTAAGGTTTAGTTATCTTTACGTGGAGGTTCCATAATGAAAAAGAAAATGTTAGTTAATAGACATGTAGCTCATTTTTAAAGGTTTATTTATTGTCATTATAGAGGCAGGACAGTGGATGGCATCGGAAATTGGAGAGAGAGAGAGAGAGAGAAAGGATCTGAATCCGGGGCGCCCGTGTTGACAGCTACAGCCTCTGAACATTAATACGCATTCATACGTCGCAGATGAAGCAGTGGGAACAATTCGGGGTTGGTTGGGTGTTTTGCCCAAGGACACATCTGACATGTTGCTGCAGGAGCTGGAGATGGAACCCTCGACCTTCCAGTTTGAGAGACGACGACTCTACCAACTGAGCCACAGTGTAAATTGTTGGGGTAATGTTAAGTTAAACATCATTACTGAAAAACAAGCTTTAGTCGTCTCTCAACATCGAGGGTTCGATCCCCAGCTCCTGCAGCAACATGTCAGATGTGTCCTTGGGCAAGACACTTAACCCCAAGCTGCTCCCACTGCTTCGTTGTCTGCATATGAATGTGTATGAATGGGGTTAGCTAATACTGATGGACTCTTTAAAAAGAAACCTCTACCATCAGTGTGTGAATGTGTAGGTGTGACCTGCGGTGTAAAAGCACTTTGAGTACTCAGAACAATATTCCATTTACCATCTAAACAGCAAGCTAATGGTCCAATGATTGTGGCTTGCTAAAAAGTGAATAAAGGCCGGGTCCTGCAAGTCCCCTCCTGAGGGTCTGGGGGCTGCTGCTGCAGGACCCGGCACAAAGAAAAAAAAAAAATAGCTTCGCCTCTCCCTCCATCCTCCCCTCCAATCAAAACAAACACTCAAACCAAATCCAAAACCACGGCTGCAGTCAACTTCCCCTAAAACATAATCATTACACAAAGTCTCTCCTCTTACACCACAGCATTGTTTAACATGTTTGTCACTCTATTGCACCTAAAAAAAAAAGAGTGAATAAAGGAAGAAAAAATAGATAAACTTTTCAACCATCAGCTCCATGTGTGACACAGCACTCCATCTGTTCATTACTGTGGTGTCTTCAATCAGAGGAATGTAGCCCCATGTGACACACACACACACACACAGTGACAATATAACAATAATGCAATAACAATAATGTAACAAGGTAATAACTAGAGCGACTGAATTGTTCCCTGGAGCTCGTGCGAAGGAGCGGAGAGGAAATGATCATAATATGGTTTCAGATCCCTCAGGATCGGTTGCAACTGACAGGAGAGCATCTGAGTGGACAATAATCAGCGGGTACTGTTACCCTGACGATGTTACGCTGCGCTGCAGGCATTTCACTGAAACACACATGCAATCTTTGTGCCTGCAGAGCTTTTCTCTTTACAAAAGTTTTCTTTTTTTTTCTTTTTATAAGCTCTCTGAAGAACTGTACACTGAAGGCATCTGAGCTCACAAGATAGAGTATTAACTTTAACCCTCTACTATCAACCTATAACCATTTTCACTTATCCACTGCTTTAAAAAGATTCAGCAGACTGCTTGATCTAAATCCTGAGTGGCTTGTTCACAGATGCACCTCACAGCAGGAGACTGTCCCTGTCTGACGGGATGTCATGTGGTAAGACATGAAGTAAAAAGAACGATACTCAACTGGTGCCGGCAGCCGTCATCATGTATGCACCGTATGTACAATTTAATTCCAATATTTTTTATATTAAAATCAAACCGTGGGGAAGGTGGATCCTGTGTTTGATTCTATCCTCTCTTTGACTCACCAACGCCATGACGCTAATTCATGTGAAGGCATTTGATTGGTGTAACAGTCAAAGGTTATCATATCAAAACATTTCTGGTGACATACTGTGAAGTGAGATGTGCTGGATGGAGATTGTTGTGTGTGCTGGAAACAATTTGGGGGGCAAAAATAGCAAACAAACAACTGAACATTTTTCAAGCTTTTGGAAAGAAAAAAAACTCACCCTGAAAAGTTAGGTTATTAGGGAGCGGGCGTCTTTTGTACATCATGAGACGCCCCCCACCTTCCCTCTGACCGGGATATTCTACCGCTTTCTACCGCAGTGTGAACAGCCAACTCAGGAAGATTTCAGGGGCAGCCATTCTGAATATATAATATAATATTCTGAATAGCTCTGCTCCTCTTACATGTCTGAGCTACATCCATCAGAAGAGTTCAGCCACTTACCAACACCTTTTCTTACTTTGTTTCAATGGTCAGAAGTGAATCAGGGGGACAGGTTTGTTGCTTTACTTGAAACAATTTACAAAATAAATCTGAATCTTAAGGAGCTGATCTCATTTTATGCTTTTAATGTGATTTTGAATTACTGGCGAGCAGGAACATCTTGCTGTAGAAACATTCTTGATTGTGGTCACTTTTGACAAATATTTGCTTTCTTACTTGTTGTTTCATGTCTTTTTAATGTATTATAGTCATGTGTAGTATGTGTGTATGTACGGCTGCTCGTCGTTTGACCTGGACAGGACACTTTTGGAAAGAGATTCTTAACCTCAACATTTTTTGGGGGTTAAATAAAATAAATAATTTGCTTTTGTTGATAGATAAATAAAACATTTCATCTATTAGTCAACTCTTCTGTCAATTCTAATCTGTATTTGGGATCGGTCCATTTGAGAAAGCTTTTAAACACGTGTCTATGCAAAACACAAAAACACATTCTGTGTATTCAGGATCAATCTGAATGTGCCGTTGGAAAAAGCACTGCTCTTTGCAACCATAGATGGAGGCAAAATAAAATCCTATTCAGGGAGGAACGAAGATATCTGTTGACTGAATGATATGCATTAAAGAAAATAAATCCATGCCAGGGAATGGGTTGGCTGCTCAACACCATAGACAGTGACTGCATTTATTGATCTGAAATCTCCTTAAAGGAGCACATTACATACATTCAATATTAAAGCAGAAGGAAGTGAAATATAATGTTTATTAAAAATAAAACAACAAGCAGAGTGAATACATAGTGTAGGTTTAACTTCATTAGAAAAATATGATTCATGTTATAGTTCCAAATACAAGAGAGTGAGGTGCTGCCAAGTTAAAGCATTTATGCATTTCAGAGTTTGAATACAGCACAGCTTTGGTCAAATATTTCAGATGTTCCTACACAGGTGCATACAAATCTGGAGCAGTAAGACATCAGGGAGTAAATACATGCCAGTATTAGCTGTTGGTTGTGTACATGTTTAAATAAAGGCACTTGTTACTGACATGAGCAAGAAAAGGGAAAAGACAATCAAACAGCTGGAAATTCAAAAAAAGAACTGGTGTAACAAAATGGACAATAAATACAATTTAAACATTTTCATTTTGGAATTTAAAGGTACAAGTGTTCATCTTAAGTCCCCAACCCCCCCATGCTTCCAATGTGAGGTGACCAAAATCATTACAGAATACAGCTACACAAAAATATTCTTATCTTCTTTAATTAATACATGTCTACTAGACCGTACAGTAATGTCACAATGTGATTTGTGAATGTTTGAGATTGGTGTTTGTGGTATACTTTTCATCAAGAACAATATGTGATGTAGGTATTATAAGAACAATATATTTTTTTACCACAAAAAGAAATAAAACACAAGTTTTTAGATGAAGTCCATGGTCCAAAGTGTTCCCTCTTGCTATACATGGTCTTTAGTCCACGTTTCTGTACCTGGTGAAGAGGTTGTAGAGGACACGCAGAGTTGACTTCAGGTCACAGTTGACTATGTCTAAAAAAGAGGAAAGGAGTTATAAACACAAACATCTACAATTCTACAGTTCATTTAGCAGACGCTTTTCTCCAAAGCGACGTACATCAGAGAGTAAGTACAACACAAGCAAGAATCTAGAAAAAAGGGAACAATGTCAGTAAGAGCAAACGATCAGCTTTGAGTCTTGATTGGACACACAGGTGCTGACAGGAAGTGACCAGAGGCAAAGCACAACATTGAGGGCAGTTCTTGAGAGCTCTAATCAGTATAGAAACCATCTTATAAGTCATTGTTATCAAACAAAAACCATCGTCATTACCATCATCATCATCAATAATATGGAGACCATCATCATTAAGTTAGTAGGTATTCATGAAAGAGTCTTTAGCTTTTTCTTAAAGGTGCAGAGGGACTGCAGATCGAATGGAGTTTGGAAGTTCATTCCACCACCAGCATCTACCAAGACTTAATATCACCTGACATCACAATGTGTGCCACAATCTGGCTTCATAGCATTTAGTTATTATATAGTGTAACATTTTTTTTTTAACATATTTTATTGCAGGCAATACTGACCTCACTCATACACATTCTTTTGTCAGTATACTGAACCACAAATACAGCTTAACATCCAGGCAGTGTTGAAAATGTATTTCTTTAGAGGTGTAATAACATTAAAATGAGTAGATGAATAAATATAAATAAAGGCCTTCAGTGTTTGGATAAATATGCTACAGCTGCCTTTGTAATAACACTCAAGAATTTGGTTTCCAATATTAAAAGAGTCAGTAGTCCACATGTTAAAATAAAGAAAATGTTTGTCCTACCCTCTGGTCTGGGCTTGGGTCTCTCCAGACCACCATCCTGCATCAGCTCAAATGAGAAGGACACGTTGTGGACCTGCAGAGAGAGGGACGAGACCAGGATGAACACTACACACAGAGACACAAACACACAGCACCTGAACTTTAGTAAGTCCAAATCATGCCGCTCTGCAGAGAGCTCCTCGCTGATAACAGAACAAAGACACTGGTTGCTAAATCCCACAATACGCTGTGCATCGATTCAATCGTGCTACCACAGCTTCCTGTATCGGCAAACACAACACAGCTCTGTCCTGTAACACCATAAGCCTTCAGCAGCTGCACAAACACTCTGCTCCCTCATGTATCAACAGATTCTTGTCAGCACTTTCACTCACAAACCTCCTATAACCAAGAAATTGATACCACCACTGAAGCCAGATATTCATGTACAGTTGTTCAATTAACACTCTTAAATGAGACTGTGTGCAGACAAAGACTGGAACAGAGCGGCTAGAATCACTACATTAGCTTATATAATGCAGCAAGAGGAGGGGGATCAAACATGCCAGAGATGCTGCTTACAAGGTTTTCCTGGAACGGACAATTAGGTGGAAATGATTAATGATCCTAAGCAAAGGCCTGACATTGATTTAAAACATAGAGCACTAATAATGTTATGATGGATCAGTTCAAGATGGTATTTTTATGATTTCTGCATGGAGACAGAAAGACTGACAGGTAAGCATAAAGAAAACCTGCAAGAAATGAGAAACACCAATCAGAGAGGTTGAAAGATGTTTTCTAATATCAGTCCATTGTGTGTGTGTATGTGTGTGTGTGTGTGTGTGTGTGTGTGTGTGTGTGTGTGTGTGTGTGTGTGCTCATGCTGCTGTGATGTGCTAAAAGCTTTTCCTACAAGGGCTTATTGTGTAAAATGAGTAACCTTCCATCTATTACAGTCAAAGAGAAAAGAGGAGAATGAGCCTTCAGTTGAGATCCACTAAGAAGAAGCAAGAGTGCTTTTTTTCTGACTGGTATAACATCGATAGGCCTCAGGGCTCACACACACACGGACACAAACAACCATACACAAAAACACACACACACACAGTAACAGAGCTGAGCCCTTAAGCCACTCCAGTCTTTCCCTGTGCAATAGGAGATTACAGATGCTGTGGGGCTGGAGCCTGTTCTTCCAGGCCAGGAGTGTGTGTGTGTGTGTGTGTGTGTGTGTGTGTGTGTGTGTGTGTGTGTGTGTGTGTGTGTGTGTGTGTGTGTGTGTGTGTGTGTGTGTGTGTGTGTGTGTGTGTGTGTGTGTGTACATTGTAGCACTGATGCCCACTCTGCTCGGCAGCCTGGCAGGGGCCGCTGGCCAAGACCCAAACAAAAGGCTAGTGTGGTGTCTCCACAGATTGCCTGTTCAGAATACCGTAGTACTACAGAGGCCATTGGAGAGGAGAGATGGCTCTGCCCTGAATGGGCTCTGGGGAAAACGGATGGCATTTATCAAGCTATTGAGAGGAGAGGCCTGGCTCCGAGTGCATGATGCTCCTCACAAATAGAGTGTTGATTTAAGAGGGTTTCTTAAACTAGAGGACAGGACCAAGGCTGGGTCAGGCTGCCGTCTACTCAATTTTAAAAGATAAAGATTGGCTACATCAAAAAAAATCTAAAAGTTCAATCAGGGCTGTGATAGGCACCAGACAAAAAGATAGAAAAGTCTTATAGGAGCTCAATTTACAATCTACTCAAATACTGCTGAAAACTTAGCACAAGGATTAGCTGTTTATATTTGACATTCAAAGTCAAAGACAGAAGAAGTAACTGCATGCGACTGAACTATCACAGTCTTCAGCAGAAAACAAACTAAATAGAATCTATCAATTCTACCAGGTATTGATTGTTGGATTGAAAACTATTTGAAAAACATCTGAATGTGATGTGTCAATACAAGAGTGGAACATTTTCTGACAGCAATGTGAGAAGTTTATGTGGATCGTTTTTATACTGCTTTTCATGAATCATCAAAGTCCCTGTTGTTACAGATAAGAGTTCAAGGCTGCAGGTGTTTCATCCTCCTTGAAAGCACCAGTTGTGGGAAATAGTTTTTAAGGAGAATTCCTGCAAATTCCAGCTCATTCATGGTTTAGGAAGGGGGCGGCTGTGGCTAAGTTGGTAGAGTCGGTCGTCTCTCAACTGGAAGGTCGAGGGTTCGATCTCCAGCTCCTGCAGCATCATGTCCGATGTGTCCTTGAGCAAAACACTTAACCCCACTGCTTCGTCCGCGGTGTAAGAATGCGTATCATCTCCATAGCAACCACTGCAATCAGTGTGTGAATGTGTAGGTGTGACATGCAGTGTTAAAAGCACTTTGAGCAGTAGGTTGACAACATAAGACTTCACAAGCTCAAGTCCATTTAACATTTAGGAAGAAAAACAGATATTACCTTTTGGTCGAAATTCTCTGGTGTGAGGAAAAAGTTGTAGAGTGGCACAAAGTATCCTTCCAACAGCCCCATCAGCAATACCAGATAAACACCGTCTGCAAACTGAGACAGCAGCAGAGTGAGGGCAACAGACTGACTGAGAGGTGCTGGAGCTGAGATTATTTAAAAACTAATTACATTATCTCTTAAACAAGTATGAGGAATAAAAGCCCCAAAAGTAAATTAAAGAGACAGTTACAAAAAAGAAAGAAGAAAATATTTCTCTGTGAAATGTCTTAAGTACCAGTAATTCAATCCACCATGGTTTGTGATTATGAATTAATAACCAACCAAGTTTGAAATGATTTCATTATTTGAATGTTTTCAGATTCTGTATCAGTGAAAATATAGCGTAATTAATTCCCATTGTGTTAATGCCATATCACAAAAACAACAACTATTATTATTATTAGTAGGAGGAGTGGTAGTAGAGGTTTTAGTATTTTAGTACTATTATTAATATTATGAAAAACAACAACAACTGCATCAATAATAATAATCATTATAATTGTTATAAACTGAAATAACTTCCCCAACATAGAAAACAAACACTCAAAGTTCATTGTAATCCATAGCTGTCAAAACAATGCAGACAAAATAAATAGAAACATGGCAAAAGTAAAAACTTTCAATCAAGTAAAATAAATAAAAATTCCATAAATAAATAAATAAATGAAGTCAAATGTAGAAAGGCTATTATGAAAAAGATATGTAACGTACCTGTGTGTCCAATTCGGACACCTCAAGGTTGAGCTTGTTCAGGTGTTTGTTCACAAATGTGATCAATGTCTGAGAAGACAAAAGGAAAGGAAAAGTGAGCAGTGACTCAAAGAACACACATGTAGACTGTTTAGGAAACAATGATCTGCTTCTACTATTTAAAGGTTTATATTGGAATGAAATGAACATGTTTTCTTTTGTAAACAACATTTCTCTCAACTTCCAGATGTAATATTTTCACTGAAGTCTCTTATGTGCAGATAAAGACAAACTGGGAAAGACGGACAAAAAGATGCAGCGCAATTTAGATCACAAATAATGCGACCAAAACGAGTCCATATTCATTTTGAAAACAAGCGGGTAGTGATTTTTAAGAGCACAGAAAACAGTGTATAGTAGAATAACACTTTAAGCGTGTTGGCCTGCTCTCCACCATGTGTCATGTTGCCGTAGGGATGTGCAGCTCTGCTTTGGAGCGCTCTCTCAATATTTCAAGAGACCATTTAATTGTGATCTTTTTGTTTTTATTTTCTGCAAATAAAATATGTAATCAGAATATTTTTAGAGAAATGTTTTATATAATAAAACTAAAATAATCTATAAATAGAAGTACCAAAGAACATCACGTAGCTCTTTGAAATGACTTCTCACTAAACACCGGAGAGCTGTTTGACACAAAGCATCTTGTCATTGGTCAGATATTTAAAAAGAATAAAAACATGTTGTTAACATCATCTAAATAGTGTCTAAAAGGTTGTGAAAATAGAGTTGAATTTAAATACATGAATTTATGTCTTAGAATTAAAACTAGTCAATATTTAACATAATATCTTAAAATCTTGAATTTCTGTAAAACGTTTAGAATTTAATTCAGAACTTCAATGAAAATGTTTTACATCTTTTCTCAAGGTAATTATTATTATTATTATTTTTCTTTGGGGGGGAGGGGGGGTAGTGGCTTTGACAAGCATATCCTAAGAAAATACAATAACAATAATATTAGAATTAGAATATACCTTTTGGAGACCCTGGGCTTGTTTTTGTTCTCACAAAGTGAGATTGGATTTTTATGATTAGAATTGAATCTAATTTCTAGAAGTTGCTTTTTGCTTAACTGAAGGAAGACAGAGGAAAAAAAGGAAAAAATAAAAAAATGTATCTATACTGAAATTTCCTTTCCCCGACATAAACATCATGCCCCAAAATGTTTCAGGGTAGAGATTGCATTTAAAAAAAATGATAAAATCTACATGACAAGACACTTAAATATATTAAAGGTTCCATTTTCCTGTCAAGGACTTGTCTCATAATCAGGATCAATAACAGTTAGCACAAAGACCTTTTGATTTATATTTATGTTATTTGTCAATTCTGTTGCCACACATGGCTGAAATATGAGACTGCAAGACCTTGTACCTTTTTGACAACATTTAGTTTATCTGGAGCGTGGTCAAACAGGGTGTCGAAAGCATCACGCTCTGTGAAGAAGGAATAAGATAGATATCAGCCAAAAAAGGGACAATGCCATGAAAACATGGTTCAGTATTTATGTCTTCATGTCTACGTACCATGTCTGCCAGAGAAAGCCCTGAGAGAAAAATAGAGAACGAATTAAAGGCGGACAAAAAACACACCAATCAGAATCAGTTCCTGCTTTTATATTCCTAAAAGAAAGAGACAAGTGCTTCCAGTTCAACCACAGAGGAATGTAGAGAATGGAGGGATTATGTCACAGAAATGAAAATACAATAATGCAGCTAGGGTATCATAATTTGATTAACAATAACACAGGCATACCTTGGGTATTCAAATAACACGGGTATCATTACAGGGATGTTAACAATGACTGCATACTATAACAATGCAACAATCTCCACAGCAGAACAAAACTGTTGGGTATTGACACAATGAATGAAGACGTGCCTGTCTGTCTGTACATGCAGCTTTCTATGGGAATGGACGGCCAATCCAGTCTATTATTACAATGTTAGCGCTTTGGAGGATGTTGTTGTTGGAAAGGTTCAGGTGGTTTGGAGAGAAGGGAACGCTGCAGTGTGAGTGTCCCCCCGAGGAAGAGATATCACAGTGGGCAGGCAAGCAAGACACACACACACACACACACACACACACACACACACACACACACACACACACACACACACACACACACACACACACACACACACACACACACACACACACACACACACACACACACACACACACACACACACACACACACACACACACACACACACACACACACACACACACACACACACACACACACACACACACACACACACACACACACACACACACACACACACACACACAGTATAATCTATGATGGCAAAGGAAGGCAAGTCTGGGCAATGGTCCTGGTTGTGGGGTAATAACCGTATTTGCGCTGTGATCATGTGAGTGTGTGTGTTTGTGTGTGTGTGATATTAACGGTGCATCCATCTAGCATGACAAAGTGTGTGTGCTCGTGCACGTTGGCCTGCTGTTATCACCCTCTCTGCTGCTGTCAGGCTGCAGGACAGCCTCACAGGGAGAGAAAGTGTGTTTTTGTGTTTTTTTAAACTGTCTGATTTGTCAGCCGACGGTGCCATCACATCTCTTTTTGAAATACAATGGGCGCCTTTTCATTCATTGCAAAACATTTCTCCTGTAAGTCAGTCGAAAGCACACAGTGCTTGCAGAAAAGACAATTTTCAAGGTTCTTCATTCAAAGTCCCACTACCGTTTGAATTGCTGTGTTTAAGGTTGAAATCCAATTTCAATGCTTTTGTGGTACTGATTTGAATGTGTCTGTTTCCTCTTTTTCCCAAAACTTTCAAGCCCCTGAAAGCAGTTATTAAATGCTTGAATAGATTCTCCTTTGATCACATGGTTTTTGGTTTAAATTCTTATTAACTGGTATTTTATGACATATACATCTAAATACGTTTAGAGTCATGAAGAGCAAAACCAACTCAACATGGTTTCACCAAATGAGACCCATAAGGGAGAATGTAAAGGTGGCTTCATGAATCTATAGAAGCTGCAATCTGAGTACAGCTTTAATTCTGATGTTAACATGTTAACAGTCACTTAAGTGTTCTGTTTTTTTAGTACATTAGAACAAAACCAAAGAACACATGAAAACATTCTCACACACATTGGATTGCTGAAACACCAGTGTAAAATCACCTTATTGTGTTTCTCTTAATTTAACCTTTTTTATTTCATTCATGCAATGTTTTATATAAACTACATGAATATGACCAGCTCTTTGTTCAATTTATGTTGATACAACACTTAACCACAACAATCCAAACCTACCTTCACACACAGGTATTTAATTGACAAATCTCTGACATGTTTCATACTCAGCTCTTAGAATTAAAAAAATATATATTTTTTTAAATCTCGAATATTGTCAGTGGCGCTCAGATTACAGCGTGATGTGCATTTTTGCTGTTGACACATTTGTGATATCTGAGTTACTTACTCTGTGTTCCCAGTGATCTCCTCTTGAATTTGTCTGGACTGCAGGATGCCTTCTCTTTTCTGCAAGAAATGTTTTGAAAACATTAAGAAAAACGTGTGAAGTCTGTCTTCTACTGAATCTGACTGTAGTTTATATTGTCATGTATTGTTCTATACAGGCCATGAAGTACAATATGTCACACCCACCTGGACAACCACCACTTGAATAGAAACGTGATCTGGCAATCTGATTGGTGCTCTGAAGTGCTGCGACAGCGCCACCAGAAGATGCAGGATGGCCACTATACTCTTGGCATGCACAGCTACCGGGGAGAGAAGCAGAATAAATAACACCAGAAATATAGAACATCAATCAGGGAAGCATAGCAAAACAAATATCAACCTTTTCACATATATCGGCTTTTTTTCTTAAATTCAATGTGACAGCAGTTCACTTATCTGTTGTGTACTTTTAATTGATGCTTCTGTAAAGAATTCTTAATTCACTTTTCAGGCATAGAAACAAGAAAATCCTGTTCAGTTAGACATGCTGAGAGGCGTGTCTTTAATCAACTGGTAAATGGGTTGTGATTGTGTTTGGGTGTTTGTGGGTTAAGACATACCAAATAATCTTCTGGATCAATAAAGCGTCTAAAGAAGCCTTTGATTGTAGGCCATGGAACTGACAAATCACAGAGCGCTAAAAGCCTTCACAAAATCCAATTAGGCCCTCACTGCATAAGAAGAGCCACATAAGTTATTCAAAGGCTTCAGGAAGGGGGCAAGGGTGAAAGAAGAGACAAGCAAAGGTGAATAGCTTGAAAAGAGATCCAAATAAAAAGAACTAAATAAGAAGTTTCATTCCAAGTTATGAACTGTGCCCTTATCCATTTGTAAAGATACATCACACAAAGAGCCCTCAAGGACAAACTTGTTCCAGAGGTGCGTTTAAGAATGTTGCATTGTTGGGTTGGAAATGAATCAGTTTTGATAGAGCAATTCTTTCCTGAGATACTGATAAAAAATAAAATCTGTTCCATGTCTTAAAGATGTTCAGATCACATCAGGTATTTTCTTATTACAATACTCAGACAGAGGTTTAGGCTTTAGCCCCCCCCCCCCCTTTCTGTTATACCTATACATATATAGTAAGTAGTAGTAGTCGTAGAAGTGTGCTGGGAGCATAACAGTTATTATCTGAACTCCCTCTGTCAGTTAAGAGTGTCATCAGAGGAGGTGTAGAGAGCTCTACATGCATGGCAGCTATAAGCTTTCTCATCTGAACGCTGATAGAGAGCAAATTAATACAATGGCAGGACAAGTACGCAAGTAAGCAAATCTTTTTGGTAGCCTCCAGTGTTTCCCCTAGGTTTACAGCGTTGGGGGGGTGGGGACAAGCCAACACAAACACTTGAAGGGATCTTGGTGTTCATGTGTTACTTTTAATGACAGATGTCCTGTTCTATGGGAACGGTATCCTTAAATGACTTCTTTCCTTGATTTCCCACTCTATCCCTACAATTAAGACACAAAAAGCCCAAAAATAAATCTTTAAAAAATAACTTTACTTGACCTTCAGGGGGGGCGGGCCTCTGGCCTCTGTTCTCCAAGCATGAGTACAATAAAAGTTTCACCCTTATTTTTGCCTCAATAATAAAAAGGATACATTTTCATTAAAAAACTTTATTTTGATGGTTGTTCTGTAATAATTCATGTCATCTCAAATGATAACAAAGCAGACTTTGTCACATGGAAGTCCAGGTGGAGAATGATAATGTAGTATGTAGTATAATGTTGTCTGGCCTTGCAGCTGATACTTTGACTTCTCATAGCTCCATAGAAAGCAACACAGAAGCTGCAGTGTTGAAGTGGTTTAATGGATAAAGTGTAAACACAAAGCAGGCCCTGGTACCTAATCATCTGACCGCACTAACTATTACTTACTTAGTCAATAATTTGCTCTTAGCCACGCACATCACTGGTCTCAATGCTTTGAAGCAGCTGAGCCAATCACAGTGAGGACGTAAGCTCAGGCGCTCAACAAATGGAAATTAGTGGCAGCGGTGAACAAGCAGGCCTAAAAATCTGAAACTACATACTTTTAAATTCTGATATCTGATGAGGATTTTAACAAATCCTTTACATGATGATTTTTCACCAGTTCATGTTTAGCATTATTCTCTGATTGCTGCAGATGTCACTCTGATATGGTGGACCATAGCTCGGGAAAAAAGATGGATAAGCACAACCGCTTTGGAGCTACCCCTGCTGACCAGCTGTAGAATGCCATAAGCTCCGCCTCCTCCTTGTTAACAGATGGGACATGGGTCAAATATGGAATCATCTACCAGTTAGGGTCCTGCTTTAAGGAGTAGGCCTCAAACAGTCCTATTTGATAAATCTTATAGTTAGGGCTGGCTCAGGTATAGACCAGCTCATAGTTATGCAGGGCACTATTTTTGTTGTTTTTCTAAAATCCTTCTTCATGTGCTTTTTCCCCCCAAAATTTTGCAATATACATATTTTTTTTCTGGAAAGGTGTTATTGAATAGTTTATTGTACTGCATGTCCTTTTGAGGAATTTGAAGAGTTCCAGGTTTCAATCAAGATCATTTGTGCAGCAGCAACATTGACGACTCATAATAAATACTCCTAAATACACAAGTACTGCCATTAAACTGTGCAACACCGGTACTACTCTGGGAGCTGCCACCTGCAGAAGTTCTCCGATGACACAGCCATCGTGGGGTGTGTGTCTAAGGGGAGCGAACAGGAGTACAGGCAGGTCATCATGGACTTTGTCGACTGGAGTGAGGTCAACCACCTTCAGCTCAACGCCAGCAAGACAAAGGAGATGGTGATTGACTTCCACAGGAAGTCACCCCAGACTGCACCGGTGAACATCCAGGGCTTGGACATCGAGAGGGTGGAGACGTACAAATACCTGGGTGTTCACCTCAACAATAAACTGGACTGGTCACACAACACCGACGTCCTGTACAAGAAGGGCCAATGTTGACTTCACCTGCTGAGGCGACTGAGGTCCTTTGGAGTGTGCAGGACTCTGCTACAGACCTTTTATGACACTGTGGTGGCGTCTGCACTTTTCTATGCAGTGGTCTGCTGGGGAGGAGGGAGCACGGAGAGAGACAGAAAGAGACTGAACAGACTGGTCAGGAGGGCCAGTTCTGTCTTGGACTGTCCTCTGGACTCTGTAGAGGAGGTGGGTGAGAGGAGGATGTTAGTGAAGCTGACATCCATCATGGACAACCCCTCTCACCCCCTGCATGACACTGTGGGGGCCCTGAGCAGCTCCTTCAGCAGCAGACTCAGACACCCACCCTACAAGACAGAGCGCTACCGCAGGTCGTTCATCCCATCTGCCATCAGACTGTTTAATCAGACTGTTTAACAGCATCACCACCTCATGCTACACACTGTGTGTGTTTTTTTAATAACAATAACTCTTTACAGTGTAGTTACTGTGTAATTTTCCATTATTGTATTTTTTTATTTAACTGATGTAAATATGTTTGATTTGATTTTTAACATCTATTTTTATTCTTAATAATTATATTCGCTTCCCCTGTTTTCTTGAGCTGCTATAATGCACAAATTTCCCCCATGGGGATCAATAAAGTTTATCTTTATGTTTATGTTTATCTTTACTCACTGTTATATGTATCTGTATCTGTTATATCTGTGCTGGACAGTACACTGTGCTAGTGAACAAACACTGCAACAGTACAAGAGCAACATGAAGAGCTAAATGTGGAGGGTCTGGAAACGTGTTGCAGAAATGAAAAAGTTACTTCAAGCAGGTTTCCATTGATGCTGCTTAAAGCTATATTCACCTTTAGTTTCCTTAATTTTCATCCTGCTAAGCAGCCACAAGGTCAAACCTCTAGTACTTTAAACTGTCATAGACCAAACTGGATAGAATGAAGTACCTAAATGAACATGAAGGTTCTCCAACCAGTCAAAGCTGTGCTGCTGTTTACTCTCTGGAACGAGCTATCAGATGGGCTAAAAACATCTCTCTCTGGATCAATGCCACGCTGTAACATTTGGTTATTATTGGGGCGAAAGTGACAAGCCAAACAGCAGCATCAGATATTCTCATACTGTCCATGTGGAGGTGGAGAAAGATCATGGTGAGCAAAAGTAGAGATTGATAGAAAATGATTTGGAGCTATTCTTACAGTCAACGTTCCATCGAATGTTCCTGGTGGAGAGTTTGAGCGAGTCGTTGATGCGCTCTAAAACAGTCTGCAGCTTCTGTTTCTGGGCGATCTCTGACTGAGTCACCTCGGCCACGTTCAGCTTCTCCCCTTCCAACTTTTCTGGAGTACAAGAGACAGACAGAGATGTTGACAAACAAACATTGAGAAGCTACATTCAAGCTAACCATATATACAGTTTTATAATGAGACTGGAAACCTCAACATGGCTTTCATGTGATTACAGCCAGAGCTAACAGTAAGAGTTTCAATTAAACAGCAGCAACTCAAAATACAAAAAACTGTTTCCTATGTCGATGGCATTTATCCAAAAGGTTCAGTTCAACTCCTCACCAAAAAGTTTCTGCAGGACCTGTCCGTCATACAGATCTTCAGCTAGATCTTTGACTATGATCCTCTCTCCCACCAGAACATCGTTTATCCAGTCGATTAACACCTACAAGAAGAGGAAAAAACTGTTCTTACTTTAAATGAACAAAAAGTTGCAATACAACCAGAAATTGGGGAAAAATTGTGAAAAATTGTGTTTAGCCATATCAGCAAAAACACAATGAAGAAGAATACTTTTGAACTTTCTGAGTAGAGATCGTGCTAGTTGGTTAGGAAGTAAACATATATACGCTATCTTGCCTGGGAAAAAGGACAGACAACTACAACAGAACAGCTGGGCCTGGAGATCGTATAGAAATGTCAGCTGGACAGCAGGGAAAGAGAAGTGGAGGTCTGTGTGAGACCGCGCCCTCTAGTGGTTGCCATTTTTAACAACCGTCCCAGAGTAAAGATGGCGTGGGCGTACATGGTTAAAGGCTTAATATGTGATTTTTCACACTTAAATATAATATAAATCAAGTATATCCTCTGAAAATAACTCTGTGAGTCATGACTGTCTACAATGGGTGTAACACCCGAGTCCCACTGTCTGTGATGTTTTCAGAGTCCTATCTTCACTTTGTTTACATCGCCCGGACGGCCGGCTGACTCCTCCCCTCGTGTATAAAAGTTGTTTAATTGAGGGACTAGAGAAAAGAAGAATAACATACTGTACTCACTGCTTAACTGTGTTTCTAGATCACGCTCATTTCAGGTAAATTTACATGCAGTGTGAAGATAACAGCATAATAAAGATTGCTAGCATTAGCATGCTAACACAACAATGCAGCGTGAGTTGTTTTGGTTTCATGCTGGTGCTCAAGGGCGACATCTGCTGGATCATAAAATCACATATAAAGCCTTTAAGTAATCATTAATGAGCCTCTAGTAATCAATGGACCAGTGTGTTCAGTAAATGTAAACATTATCAATAGAATATGAGTTAAACTTGGGCCCTGTCAGATTAAGACTGTGTGAGTGTTTGGTGTCTGCAGGATGAGGTGCAGAGAGAAACTGGGACAAAAATTCCACTATTTCCAACACTCTGTGGTATTTGGCAGCCTTGCACATTTTTTTCCTGAGGAATGTGTATGTTTGACTGCAGTGACTGCTCATCACTCCTAATGTGTTCTTGTTATTGGAGCTGATGCTGACTTCACAGCACCAAGACAACTTCACAGCACCAAGACACCTCGATATTTGAAGTAGTGATGGTACGTGATGATCACTCCCGAACACTCAAAGGCACTTTTCTCTACACTTTAGCACTCCTCATAGGTGCTTTATCTTTCTTTACATAACTTACTAGCTCTAAGTTATTAAAACATACAGCACAATACAACCCAAAAGAGTCGTGTTTATCTGAGATAAAGGATGATTTTACAATTCTAACCTTACCTTCATAAGTTCCTGCAGCTTGGGGTCATTCTTGGAGTTTGGGTCCACCATGGTACGCACTTCATTCTCCTCTGATGGAAAAGCAGAAACACAATGAAAGTGATATCAGCATCTTAGATGAGATCATTTCATGTCAAAGATTTGCTTCAAAGTCCGCCCTGCGTAGGAATAAAGAAAAACATTCAAACTAGGTGTGTGCACGTGTACTCGTGTAACCGGTTAGTAAATCATAACCGTTTACCGAGAGAGAGAAAAAGAGACGCACAGTGGAGTCTGCGTCTGCACATAAGAGAAAAACACAGAGAGCATTACAGCTACTTTACAGCTTATTTTAAGCCATTTTAATCAGACACAGCAATAAATAAATAAATAAATAAAATAGACGCGCGGCCGAGTCCACAGGCGAGTCCGTGCGTGAGTGCGTGCATGGAATTTGTACATGGTATTTTATTTTGAAATTGCCCAGATGTTCTATGCACTGCTGTGTCTGACTGCCCGTCCTGGTCCATCTGATCTGTTTGACTTGACGCATGCTGGAAGCGCCTCTGTGGAAAAGAGACTTGGTGCGTATTTGGAGTGGAGCAGACGGGAGTGGGGCTTCTGGGAAGTGCTGTTCAGTTATGAACCAAGCTGACAACAACCAGAGGGAGTTTGACTTTACCCTTTGGTTTTTTAATTCTGAAGAAATATATATTTAGTTAGGATACATTCGATATCTGATTTGTTAAATTTAGCATATAAAACCTTTAATAAACATTTAAATCAGCATAATCTAGTTAAATGTGATTAATCGTAATGAATCACATTTAACTAGATAATGCTGATTTAAGCGGTCTGAAATTAATGCTTAGTAGCAGAGAGAACTCCCATGATTTGCCAACCTCAACGTCATCTTTTGTTATTGTAGAATTGATTGAGAGCCCCCTGGTGGCGGAATCTACATATTGTATCTTTAACTTTTGAAATTTAGCAATTTATCGCAATTTTTTTTCTTTTTTTTTTTATGGCTTGACAGTCCTACTTTGAATAAAAATGTCTTGGGAGACAAGAAAATGGTATATTTCTCATTGTGAGTGGTGATGTCAGACAGACAAAAGGTTTTCTTTTTTTTACATTTCACCTGTATAGAGAAAATTTGCTGAAATAAAGCTCTGTAATCAGCACCCGACAATGAATGATAGGCTGACAAAGTAGTAACTCATCTGTTTTATAAATGAGCATTATAATTTCATTGTGTCTTTGAGTTGAAAGTGATAAATTATCTCAATAAGTTGATGTGTTTCATACTTCATGGCTGATGATGGTGTTTAAAGCAGATCTCTGGTCAGTGAGATGACACTGCTGGTTATAAAAGATCATCTAAAAGAAGAGAAACACCTGATGGATCAAAGACTACAGTGGCTCTGAAGGTCAAATGCAAAAAAACGCAAAAATATTTAACATAATGCAATAGAACGCAACAAGCATTTCATCAATTGCAAAAACATTTTGTGAAATGTAAAAACATAAGAAAAAATGTATGCATCATGAAACACAATGACAGCTTGTGAGACACAAAAACATTTCATGAAATGCCAAAACAACTTGTGACTTAGCAGAACATTTTATTAAACATGTGAAATGTTTTTGTTTCATGAACAATTTTTATGTTTTATTAAATATTTCTTGTGTTTAGTGAAATGCTTTTTACGTTCAGTTGACCTTCAGGGCCACCGTAGCAACAGTCTTTGATGATAAATTTATCACAATGGATTTTGACAGCGGACATAAATAATTCTACCCTTTTTTTCCCCAAGGCATTATTTTCGTCAGTTCTCATCACCATATGTCGACTCAGAAGTCATGGTCATTTTGTGTATAATTAAAAGAAGATTTTTTTAAATCTTTACAGCGCCGTGAGTAGTCAGAAGACTAGAAAGCGCTGTACTGTACCATTTTACCATTTACATGATTCTGATTCTAGAGCTATGTGAATGATCTTTTCTTTGAAATGTCACCATACCCTTTGAGCAAACTCCTTCAAACATTTATATCTCAGTGGGTGAAACAGGAACTGTGGCTGTTTACCTAGCATGGTGTCTTCAGGGTCCAGCTCATAATGGGAAGGACTGAGAGGAAGGTTAATGGCATTGATCCCTTCTTCCTGAAGCTCAGACACTATGAGAAAGAAGAACAAACATCATATCAGATTCAATTTGATCAGACAAACAGTGTAGAAGTCAGCATGTCATGGGGCACTCCAAAACCTTTGGTTTAGTCCTGCTTTTATTTTCAACATCCTCTTTATCAAATATAAATGTGAATGTCATGACCTGACTCCAAAACACATCAGAGTAAATACTGCTTAAGGTTCCACATTAGTCTGGTTCTCAGGCTAACTTAAAAAGCTAATCAGGCAAATGATATCTTATTTTTATAAAATGATATGGATAAGATCAGTTGAAAAAATGAAGGAACAACTCCCAACAACTTGCAGCTTTCATCTGTAATGTGGACAACTCCTTCAATGCAGGCCCTCCATTGTGAACCAAGTGACATCAGCAGTCACAGACTGGTGTTGCTTCCTGCTTCTCAGCAGGCTTTACAGAAGCCCAGCATGCCATTCTTCTCAGTGTGTCAGATACCTGAGGACGCTCGATCACTGCTGATGTGTGTGTGTGTGTGTGTGTGTGTGTGTGTGTGTGTGTGTGTGTGTGTGTGTGTGTGTGTGTGTGTGTGTGTGTGTGTGTGTGTGTGTGTGTGTGTGTGTGTGTGTGTGTGTGTGTGTGTGTGTGTGTGTGTGTGTGTGTGTGTGTGTGTGTGTGTTGAGAGCATGGAGTGAACATCCTGTGCATTTCTCTGCCTTCACTGGAACAACTTCCTCTTAATCAACACCATCCACAAGTACACATACACATGGACACATCACATCTCACAGCAAGACATGAGAATATTCCTACAGAGTGGCACATCCCTCACCCTCTCCGATCCGTAAATTACAACCCACTCATCAGACACATCCTGCTTCTCCTGCCACAAGTCCGTTCTACTTTAGTAAATGTCAAACCCTTTCATTTCATTTTTCTGACACTAAATAAACATTACACAAAGTTGTCAAGCTGCAGGAATGATACAAATACACATCATTATGTTTGTAAGTCAAATGTATACATTTTATAAACAGGTAGTTGAGAACAGATGATAGGTCCTAAGAAATATATTAGGAAAGCTTCTAAGTGAGCAACCTGCTGGATAAGGGTAAAACAGACAAACCTAGTTTGTGACTACCTGCCAGCCATTTATTGAACTTCATAACAGGAATTCTTCTCTCATCATTTCTCCAGACTGTGTTGGTGCAACAGATCATGTTTAAGTTTAAGTTCAACATCACCCTCTCTGATATGGCCAATGAGTACAACATGAATGACACTGTAATGCATGTTGTATTTATTAAAGGATTTCTTTTGCAATCCTTTTCATTGATCTACAAAGTCTTACTATTTAAAAAAAAAAAATAGAACACAATAGTTTCTCACTGTAATTAGTTATTGTGTATCTACATTATAGGTCTATCACAATATTATTTGAAATATTTTAAAAAACAAAACCTGTGGCCTGCCAGCGATTCTAACACGACAATTATGGTCAGCAGGAAAAAAAGGTTTGGCCAACAATGAATTACATGTTCCAACTGGTCAAATGACAGTTTTACGAAGTCAGCTTTGCATTAGGTCACTATTTTCACATTATTTTCACAAATGCATGTCTGAAAAAATAAATATTCAGTACCGGCTGCCCCTGAAATGTCCTTAAGGTGCTTATTCACACATACCCTTCTCAGCATAAAGTGTTCCCTGTTAGAGAGGGGAGGGATGTCGCAAGAAGCAAAACAAAATGCAGAAAAAAATATTTTTGTAAATCCATGATGACGGACAGATTCTACTCTTACTTTGCCTTTAAATCAACGATACATGTTATTATTCACAGTATAGAGTGGAAAAGACAAGAGAATACTGGCAATTAGAAAAGAGTGAAGAAGTTTCATTATGTGCAGGAAGATCTGACCTGTCACACACCGGCTCACAGAATATATTTCATCAACCATTCCCGCTCACTCGCAGTGAATTTTCCTGAATATCTGCTCGTCTCGACTTCAGGTGGAACATTTTACTAGGTGATTGGCAGAAAAAATCCAGGTAAAGTCAGGGTGAAAAGTTCAGCTTTTCATGTTCACACATACAGATCACCCCCAAAATGAGTGAAAAGGCAAAATGTATGGTACATCTTTGCAGCTGACAACAAAAAAGAAAATGTGCAGGATCTTATTCTGTGTTTAATTGAGTCTGGGTATTTGGACTCTATTTGACAGAGTTAAAGCACAGATGAAAAAACATCAATATCAAACACGCTCAAGAACACATAGCTACAGAGTGACTTACAGTGAACGTCATAGAGCAAATGTCTGGATTCAAGATCATTTCAAACAAAGCATTAAGCAATCACAAAATATATACTGAAGGGTTATTGCCAACTGGTTTTATTAAAAAATCAAATCCATCACATCAAGTCTACTCTTCTTGAGACCTGCAACCAAATTAAGTAGTTGTTGAGGCAGTCAATTCTGGTAATGAGGTGTGCAATACTTCTTTTTTTTTTTTTTTAGAGCTATCTAAAAAAGATACCAACATTATTTAAATATGAGCTTTAAAAACCATGCTGGTTGTATTAAGTGTACACAGATTATTACCCTAAAGGCCCCTATGTGTTTTCAATCGATGAAGATGGATATTGTCCCATGCACTGACATCATTTTGAGTAATTCATTTCTGATTGTATTTTGTATAACTGCATCATTTCCAGGGTTAAACCTGATAACACATTGTATATGCTCAGTGGAGATTCTGCATGTTTTTAAGCCGCATGAACAGGAACTGCAGGCGTCCTGACTGTCCTCACTGTACATCACTCCTCCCCCTCTGGACCAATGTGATAAAATGAAAATGCAAATATCTACCCACTTGGTTAAATAATGATAACAATAAAAAACCATGTCAGTGGATTCAACATTCAGTCACATGTTTTGTTTTTTTAGTGATGCACAGAAGGAATGCTTTCTGGTGTGTCCTACCTGGAGGGCAGAGTGCTCCGCAGCCCATGTCTCTCTGTCTCCGTCCCCGTTTCAAGCATCCTCCCCTGGCTAGCAGGACCAGCTCTCTCCCCTGCAGCTCAGCCTCACAAGCTTCGCTAACAAGTCTTCTATAACTCACACTGGTGGATATTCTATTAGCTCGATTTTCTCAGAGAGATATACATGTCTTGCTTTATTTGCTGTATTTTCTGTCTGTGTGCATGCAGCACAATGCTCCCAAACCTTATGAACATGTCATTTCTTTTTCAAACTAAAACACCCCAGCCCTATATATCTCTAGCTCATCCATAACCCCCTTTTACTTTTTTCTTTTCATCCGATCCTACCTCCTGTTTCACCCAGTGTCCCGTCTCTCCCCTGCACATGCAGCAAATGCCATAAACGTCACGAGGACTTTAATTTAATCAATGATCAAGACAAGAGCGGCCAACCAACGTTTTCCATCAAATCATGGAACATACTGCGCTCAGTGAATGTGTGTCTGAGGAGTGCAGAAGCCATGTATGAATGTAATGTGATTGCATGCATGTCCTGTTGACAAAGGCACAAAATGGGGCTCAGCTGTGCAGCGGTAGCCTGAATGACACAAAAGTAATCATCCAATTGAAGGAGACCTTTCTCATTCGATGATAAAACCTGGCCTTTAACAATGAATGTCACGCTCTACGACTGCAGGCTATTTTAGAAGGATCCCTGCATGGCTATTAAACTGAACAGTGTCACCTATTTAAAAAGGAGGATGTTGGAATATTCTAATTTATAACACCTCTGTGGTAGTTAAAATCCATTACATCCAGGATATAAAAAAAAGGAAAGGTTAACTAAATGTCCAGGACGAATGCAGCCAGTTCTTGTGAACTCCAGATCAGACTCTGACCTCTGATGGTGTAGATCAGTGGTGTCCAAACTTTTTTTTCTTGCGGGCCAAAATTGTCGTGTTAGAATCGCTCGCGGGCCACAGGTTTTGTTTTTTAAAATATAATTGAAAAAATAGTAAGGCTTTGTAGATCAGAATCAAAAGGCTCGCTAAAGAAACCCTTTAATAAAAGGAAATCAAACATTTTGATTTCTTCGTTCTACTTTATTTGTTTTTTCTCAGAATCAAATCTGTAACGTGGTTCATTTTTTTAGAAAAGCTTTCTGCATTTAGCTCAGGTCATTAAATGGTTAAACAACAGTCCGCTTGTTTGCAAAAACTTTGCATACGTTTTTTTCATAGTTTACAAAAAACAAATGGAAAATAGTAAAAGCTGTAGATTTAAAAAATAACAACAACATACATGTTACTGAACATTTTCTATTTTAGGAATATTGTTCAGCTCTTGTTAACATGAAAAATAAAAATAAGATAATGTGCCAATCTTAATCAAGGCCTCGGGCCAAAATCTTCTGATTCTTCATTTGAAGTCACGAGCCGCAAAAAATCCCCTCAAGGGCCACAAATGGCCCTCGGGCCGCTCTTTTGACACCCCTGGTGTAAAGCGACCTGTCCCATGAGGAACATCATGAACACTTCATGTTGTGGTATAGTATCTGTGAAAGCAGAGGGGATGTTGGAGCCTCCTGCCTCAGTCTGTGACAGGCCTGTGTTTACTCATTCCTCACTTATTACAGTAGACTCAAGACCTTACATGGGAACAGCCCGCGGCCATGAAAACACACACGCAACCATTACTTAGCCTACAGCTCAAAACTTCTTTTGAGCTTCTTTTTATAGCCTATATTAATATACAGCTCAAAACTTCTTTTGAGCTGTATATAAATATAGGCTATAAAAAAGGCGAAATGAGCTAGCTCTTAAAATCTTGGTTTGCAAAAGACTTGAATTCAGTAATTTTGCACAGACAGGCAACTACTGTTAGTAACAGTGATATTATTATCAAAGTCATTTATTTCATCTTCACTTCTAGAAAGAAGAGTCTAAAGAACTAGAAGGAGCAGGAAACTGTTCTGATAGTTTCTGGTTTATCATTTTGAGAGCTCTTTACCTTCTTTCGCCTTTTTTCTCCTTGCCAGAGTTCCACCAAGTTTCCCCAGAAAAGAGTCATCTTTCTTTCTGGAGGACGGGGATTTGGGCGTCGGGGATTTCGGAGAGGACGGAGACTTCTGAGGAGAAGACGCCATCGTCGTGTCTGCTGCACTTTAATCCGGGAAAGATAACAAAAAAACTGGAGTTGACGTGGAATAAAAAGTTGTTTGGGAAGTGAAGTAAAAAAAAAAAAAAAAAAAATCACCGTCCACTCCCTAAAGCGGAAACGGAATTCCACACGTTTTCTCCCGAAGTTGGCTCGAGTGCGTAGCTCCTCCCCCTGTGCGTAGCTCCTCCCCCTGTCCTCTGTGCAACAGTCTATGTGTGCAACAGGGTAGGCAGGAGCAAGGCAGGAAGGAGGGTGCTGACCTCGGGAAGTGGGACCTCCATGGTGGAAGTGAAGGGGTAACAAAAGAGCGGAATTTCACAAGAAGTGAAAGTAAAGATATTCACCACAAGGGGGCGTGTCTGCCTCTGCCTTACAGTCTATGGTCTGCCTACAGTTTAGATAGATAGATAGATAGATACTAAATTCAAATAAAGTGGCTCATCCTGGTTTATCCTAAATCAAAGTTTAGGATAAACAAAGCAAGAGTAGTCTGTTTTATTATTGCTCTAATCTATTAGGATATTTAAAATTTTGATTCTGATAAATGAACATGAGACCTTTAGGCTAACTTATCAAAATATGTTAAAACATTTTTAAATGCTAAACTGATGGATATGCTTCACTACTAAGCCTATTTAAATTCATTGTTATTGTTTAAATAGTTTTTACGGGTGTGGTATTATTGATGTGCATTGGGTTAGTCAGCCATTATTGTAAGCAGAAACAGCGGAGTGGTTCAGCAAATGAAGAAGTTTTCAAATAAAGCCTGAGACGAAACAAAAAAAGGAAGACGTTAAAATGGATGTTTTTTCATTCATGAGTAAAAATTTCTCCTTTGAGCCGCGAACGAAACTGATCATCTAGTAGACAACAGACTATTCATTTGAGGATTTAGCCTCAATATTTATCACATATCCTCTTCTATGCCGCTTTTCTAACCAGTATAACAATGTATAACTTCATATAGACTGAGTGAGGCCCCTTAATGCGACTCTAAAACATTAAAGGAGCAGTATGTAACTCTGACACTTATTGGTTAAAATGGGTACTGCAGTCCAGATTCTAAACATCATAGAGAGCTGTCTCTCCCCCGCCTCCTCAGAGTCGATGCTCACACAGGTCACCATGTGGTGGACACTGAAGCTTCAGTGTTTATCCAGCTCTGCATCAGTCTGTAAACCTTTCTGTGTTCTAACCTCTCTCCATTTTTCAAAAGCATCTCCAATATTGATCCTAGTTTGAGCACGTTTCTGCTCGTGGAGCTTATTAGAAACATGCAGAGGCTTTTTAGGTCGGGTACAATCACTTCTATCTGAACCACTTCTCTTGACCGCTTCCATCACTGCAACACCTGTTGGTTTGACCTGATAACTGCTCTCATATCTGGCAAACCGAGGGGCGTCCAAAACGGCCGTGTGGGGATGTTTTAAAAGCGCCTACCTTCTCTGGTCCAAACAAATCCAGAGCATTCAGGAGCAGAATCTAAAGTTAGAAGGAGGACATACTGACTGCTGCATTGTTGTCTTTGAAGCCAGCACTTCAACATAGCATGTTTCCTTAATGTCTGATCATATAGTAAGATACCTTTATCATTTCACTCACTACACATCTCACTGATTGGTCCTTTAAAGCATAACAGGATGACAGATGTATAAATAAAACATGACAACATAAAACAACAAATGAAAGAATATGGACGGAAAATCAGATTCTGTTTATGTTTAACATGTCAGAATCAGTCAAATTTAATTGTGATTGAAGCTGTTTAGATTCAATTTGATTGATGGGATGATCTGTTTAATAAACACCAAATGGTCGATCAGGGTGTAAAATAAAGTCTTCTCATGCTGGATCCTCCAGTGTCAGTATTTTCAGGGGTTTCAAATGAGACGGATTCATCCTTTCAAAAGCCTCCTTTGGACAGGTGTTGAGAACTAGCATGCTTGCTAAAACACTTTAACAATGCATCTGGTTCATCCAATGTATCTGTGATGTCCATGCCAAATAAAGTCTATTATTATCTGCTGTCAGACAGGAAGTACTGCAGGTTACTAGAGGGAGAGGGTTACCAGGCGACTCTGCATCCCGACCACCGTCCTTCATTTGGCTGAATATGACCAACATTTGATTTAAGAAAGGCCAACAAGCTCAACCATATTGTTTCAGAAATGTCCAGTTTCCATTTTATAATGTTTGTTTGTTTAAAGACAGGGAGTTTAAACTCTGTTATTGAGAGACATGAAACTCACACAGATCCATCAATCCCACTCAAAACACTTGCCTTCAAAATAAAACACCCTGATTACCAATTAGTCCACACTCATGTTGCACAATGGCCTTCAAAATAAAACACCTTTGTTACCAATACCCTAACTGCCTCAGACTAGTGATAAATGCCTCATGTGTAACTGTGGGAACATTTGAACATGGTGTCGCTTGTGTTGAATAATGCAAACAACAAAGTTCCACTCGATGCTTTTAATTTATTTAATTAAGGAGGTTGACGGGGGGGGGGAACACTTGCTGTTGCAGGGATGCAGCTACAGAGGAAGGTCTCCTCGTGCAGTTCTCACTGTCGATTCCAAAATATCCATAGAGAACCATTTTAAGGTTTCATTTATCCTGTAATACAGAGAAATGGGTTTTTGTTTTAAATCCCCTGATGACGATGTAAACGGGGATGTATCCTAAATGACATTCATATACATCCCTCTGACATGTCTGCACTTGATGTAGATCTACACATTGTTACTGAGATTCAGTTGCTGACACTCTTCAGATGTTTACTCCTCCATCTTGTCCCTCAAAGCCAGAGACTTGAGGACGGTGAACATGTTGGCGGGCGTCTCCGTCTCCTCCAGTTGAGCCTTGGCACAGATGAAAGGAGGGAAGAAGTCCATGGGGTTGGAGTTCCCCAAAACCCAGTTAAAGGTGCTGAGATAGAAGATAAAAACTGAATCATTACAGACCGTTTCACCGTCATGACTTTGTGAGAATGCAATATCAGACATAGGAGTTAGAGAAGACCAAAAACAGTATGTTTGCAGCCTCAAAGTAAGGGGGCTGCGCTCGTGTCAGTCAGCTCACGTTCTCACCTGACAGTGATCCAATTAGACTCAGGAGTGTAGGACGAGAAGGTCAGGGGGACGCAGCCAATCTCCGTGAACACACTCGAGTACATGCCTGAACACACGAAACACAAGTCACAGGTGAGGGTTTAATTTTATTCATCAGATGGTGTTTTACATGTTGTCAAACTCAAGATCGTTCCACTTCGGTCTTGGTCTCACCCTACCCTGGTCTTGGTCTTGTCTCGGTCTCAACCCCTAAATTTCCTGGTCTTGTCTTGGTCTTGCCCTACCCTGGTCTTAGTCTTGTCTCGGTCCCGCCATAAGGCGGCCCTATGGGGCTAACAACAATCCACACATTGACCCATTAAAATACTTAAAACACCTTAATGAAGCCAAAAAAATAAATAAAAAAAAGGGATTTATCACAATATGACACTAAATAATAACAAAGATCAAATGAGAAACACAAGACAACAGACAATCCCTGACTGAGCAGCACAGCAGTTCCAACTCAAAATGCCTCTCCTCTCTGCAGCCAGCACTGGCCTTTTAAGCTCTGAGGCCAGGTGTGCCTCACTGTTCAATTCATGGCTTCACCTGGGCTGGAGACAACAGGAAGTGGAGAAGGCACACACAGCACAGGGAAACACACCATAACACCCCCACCCTTAAAACAATGAATCAATAATTTGTTATAAAAACACCATCAATTTCAAACTAATATGGTAAGTCACTCTAAAACATAACAATATTTATTCATTGAATTAAAGTGCATTGTGCAAATAAGTAATTTACACATTAACATTACTACATGGGTGTTACCTACCAAGGCTATTTATCTAAATTGCACTGATTCAAACACTACATCCACAGAATACAGCAAAACAACAAATGTGCAATTAGGATACAAAGAACAAACATGGGACTATCAACTAAAAAGGTGTTAACATGGGTCAATAATGGAACACAGATCCAACACAAACAATAGGGCCATCTCAGATGCTTCAACAGAGTTTAAATTTGAGCATCAACTACAATGGTAGCCAATCAGTGGGTGCCACTCCCACAATCAAAAAAGGCTACCATCATGAGGTGAAAACAAAGGACAGTACTGCACTAACCTACATTCAACATTGTAACACAGGTGCCCAACATACAAAAGTGGAGTGCAACAGTCACAGGATCAACACAAGTAGACCCACTACAATAATTGCTGCCATTCACTAACAGCCACAGAAAGAGCCAACTTCATTGATCTGCCACTACCACAACACAAGATGGACACCATGTAGTCTACAACCACACGCACACACAAGTTACTCTGGTAAAATGTAGGCAAGGAGTCACACAAACAATTCAACAATCCAGGAGGCCACGCCCACCACTCAAAATCCACTAATCTGTGGAGTGACATCTTCCTAGACCATCTAAAGTCAAAGAAAGTTTGCCACAGTTAAGTACACAAAAAACAGTAACACACAAGTGACCACATCTAAATGTGGACTGCAACACCACCACACAAAATGGCCACCCTGTAGTCACACTACAATAGTGTTGCACACTTACACTTAAGTAGCAACTCCAGTGTTGGAGCCACGGATTGGTGTAATTGTCTTTATTGTGCTATTTATTTAAGGTTAAGGTAGTTTGTTATAGATTGGTGTTTTGGGTTATTGATTATTATATCATTTATTAGGATTGTGTTGAGTGAGGGGATGTCAGGTCACATGGGTATGGGCGGAGATGTGTTGATTTAACTCACCTGCTCACCTTTTGTTCTCAGTGGAAGAGAGGGGGTGAGCTGGGTGGCCGTATTTTTTGTTGACCACTATTGTTTCTAGTTCACTGTGATTATGAGTTAATGCACGTTATTATAAGTTAAGTTGATTATCTTTTTTACGTTAATAAAAAAGTCAAACTTATTTTTACGGATCACAGTATTCTCTTGAAAGCGCGTCAGACAAATACATTAGGCCCAACCTCAGCGGCTTCATATTCAGGAAAGCCGCTACATCCAGTGACCCAACGAATGCGGAGTACAGTTACCACCGAAATGTCACAAACCAAAAAGTTCCTGCACACGAAAGCACTTACTGTTGCTAAACAAACGTACAACAGCTTCCATCAGTGAGCAAGTCCCTGAGTGCTGCAACAAAAAGTAATCTCACCTGGTACCTTTAACTAAATCCTGACTTTCTTCAGAGGCGACTTTAGAGACAATCATCAGAGTTTCTGATGACTGAAAGGTCTGTCACACCTACCCCCAACAGAGAACAGGTCTCCACCCAGGATTACCTCCAGAAATAAAAAAGGCAAAATAACAAATAGTGGACCGTTGGAAGGACGAAGTCCACTCCCTCACTAACCAGTGAGATCACTTAAACATCTTCAAAGCACTCGGACACTAAACTCAACTGATACTCACCACTAAACACAATGGTGACCAAACAAGAAAACCCAATGAAGGCCACAAGTTACACAAAACAAACCTCATGGTTATTCGATCCCGGAAGAGCCCCCATTTTGTTACGCACCACCATAAGGCGGCCCTATGGGGCTAACAACAAACCATACATCAACCCATTAAAAATACTTGAAACACCTTAACAAAGCCAAAACAAAGGGATTTGTTATTTGTTATTTGTTATAACAGACAATCCCTGACTGCGAGGCACAGCAGTCCCAACTCCAAATGCCTCCCTTTCTGCAGTCAGCTGCATTGGCCTTTTAAGCTCTGAGGCCAGGTGTGCCTCACTGTTCAATTAGTGGCTTCACCTGGGCTGGAGACAACAGGAAGTGGAGAAGGAACACACAGCACAGGGAAACACACAGCCGTAACACTACCCTGTCCTTGGGGTGCGTTCGAATTGTAATTTTTACTTAGGAAGGTTCCTAACTGAGTGAAATGACCCAGAAGCATTTAAGTGGAAAGGTGGGTCAATGCTTCCTTTATAACCTCCTTTAGCATAGGATACACTGGACCATCCTTTATGAAAGGAGATGAGATATGCCGCCCCACAATTCCTTGCAGCGGAACATTTAAAGCGAGTTGCGCATCCGACCGTTCACGAGAATTAACGATGATCGTAAAGTGACACAGATCATGTAAGAGATAAAAGATAAGAGACATTTTTATCAGATGATGTGTAGGTTATATCTTATATAAATGTAACAATGAATTTCATACAATCATATTTATGTTGATGTTGATTTCTGATTGGACAGGAAGCTGATGGTTTCACTTTTCTTACTTGTAGCCTGGTGGTCTATATTTCTTTTATTTCAATCCCAACCTTGGTAATTAGGATTATTTCACCGGTGAGAAGGCACAGGGGAAAGTTTTTTAGATGATCTTTTTGTAGTCTATTTTCTGAACATTGTAGTTTCAACACGACAGATCCACGTCATTAACCTCCGCCGGCCCGTCGCATTTAATGACGTGGCCTAGTGGTAAATGTGGTCGGATTGTCAGAGCAATGAGATCGCCTTTCCCTAAGTCCTTATGAATTCTCCTAACGTCTTTCCTTAACCTCATGACGTTTTCCCCGGGGTTAAGGTAAAGTGGATAGTGAAAGGAGATAGGAGGGACAATTGGAACGCACCCCTGGTCTTGGTCTCACCCTGCCTTGATCTTGGTCTTGACTCTGTCTCGACCCCTAAATGTCTTGGTCTTGGTCTTGGTCTTGGTCTTGGTCTTGGTCTTGGTCTTGGTCTTGTCTTGGTCTTGTCTTGGTCTTGCCCTCCCTGTGTCCTGGTCTTGTCTCGGTCTCGCCCTGTCTTGGACGTGACTCGATCCGATCTCTAAATGTCTTGGTCTTGACTTGGTCTCGGTCATGTTTTGGTCTTGGTCTTGGTCATGGTCTTGGTCGGCGACGTCCTCCTCTATATTTAGAGCCATTACTCTTTCCTTCTTTCAAAATAAAAGCAGGCTCGTGGGCTAAGGATTTCAGCGGCTGCGCTTACCATTTCCTGGCAGATATCCATACCAGGTGTTGGTCAGCACTCCCATCCCCCAGGAGGAGGAGGAGCCCATGAACACCTGACCCATCAGCTTGGCATCAGAGGGAACCTGCATGGGGATGAAGTCCGTGTCCAGCTTCTTCTTCTTGCAGGTGAATTTGCTCCAGTTGATCTCATAGTAGACTTTCTAAACAGGACAAAGACAGAAACTGAATGTTTGCTATGAAATTCTCAAACATGTTTTCATTCAGTTTTCACCCTCTTATAATCACAACTTCCTGCTTTTTTCCTTCAAAAAATATCAATCAGTGATCGGTTGTTAAATTTGTCTCCAAGCCATCATGTGTCTGTGACAGCGCCCTCATGGTTCAAACAGATATCTGCACAATCATTTGGTGCAGCTTGTCACACCTTATTGAAAAGCATCAGCGTGTCCAGAATAGCGGTGTGGTTGGCTGCGAGCCCCATGGTCTTGACTCTCATCCTCTGACCAATAGCATCATAGCTGACTGTTCCGGTGGAAGAGATAGCTCCGACAGTCATCTGAAGGAGAGGTAGAGAGCACAGGGAGAGAATGAGAGAATGAGATACAGAGAGTGGGTCCATCCAGGAGAGATTACTCGAGTGAGACGTGTGACGAAACTCACCACAGTGAGACCTCCGCTCATCAAGGCCGGAGCCACTGCAGAGGTGTGTGTGGGGGGGGGGGGGGGGGGGGGGGGTCAACATGTTAAAGAAATCCGGATTCTATGCAAAGCAGCGTTATTAACTTCAAACAGTAACTGTTGATTATGAAGACAGGAATGATAACAAGATCATTAAGTGTTAGAACAGGAAGTTCAGCACAGAAACAGGAAGTGGTTAGGGGTGCCAGAGTGAGGTCAAACAGCTCAAAGGAATGCTATCAAAGGTCGATGTGTGATGTCATAAAGTGGATATTACTTTGGACTCCTCAGCTGAGCTGTCTGAGAGTTTGTTAAAGTGAAATGAGACATTCAAAGATGCAGCAGTGTTCTTCTTTTACATCACTGAGACTACAGGGAGACACTGAGGAGCACTATCTACGGAGAGCTTGAAGGGACAAAATAACATGAGATTAATTGGGATCAATAATAAAAACATTATTGCTGACAACAGAAATTACTGCACTCGTCTCGAATCTGTCTGAAGGCGACTTTTATGAATAAAGTTTGATGTCTAATTCAAAGTCGAGCTTCATCAGAAAGCACAAAAATAAAATCTTTGGAACAGATCTGGACGTGTGAAGTGTGAGACTCACCGCAGGGCTTGGGTGCCTGGCTGGCAGCGGCAGCTAGCAGCAGGCTGAGGCAAGACAGCACACCGACCACGTTCATTTTGAGACGAGGGGTGAAGGTTAGAGCACACAGGGAACACACTCCTCCATATATACCTGCACACAGCTGGCAGCGCTCACACCGTGTGTTTCACCCCCCTCTCTTATCTCAGCGTCCCAGTGAGGAACAATCAGATCGCATTTATACGACCACCAAATCCTATGCACCACTAATGTTTTCTGAGCCTTTGAGCTTATATAACATTTATTTATTTCCGTCTTTAATGGAGTGTATTGTCATGATTCAAGGCGTTTTCATCCTTTAGAGTCTGCATGTTTAACCCCTAAAGTCTACAGGTGCAGCGTTTTGTCAGCAGGTGTGAATATTCACAACGTTACACTAAATAATCTCACCTGCTTTTTTTCTCAGCGTGCATTTATCTGAGGTACCTGTGAATGTTCAGGTTCTGTTTTTGTCGGGACGCATCAGGTACAACAAAGTACAACTGATCCTCTTTTAATTTCATTTCAATTATTTTTATTTGAACATATTTTCAGATTGAATAATTTCAGTGATTTTTAAATGTTCTATTTTAATGTTTCTTTTCTTTCCTCTGTCATGATGCTTTTGATGTCTTGTGTGAAGAACTTTGAATTGCCTTGATGTTGAAATGTGCTATAGAAATAAACTTGCCTGGCCTTCTTTGTGTGATTACTGCTTTGATAACATGACCTATAGCTATAATCGCTGTGGTCACTTTACCTGGAGCATGGACGGGGTCATCTTACGATATATCCTGTTCAGCACACCTGTTCTCTTTGACTTGAACTCTTATCTCCACCTCTCCTGGTTCAACAAATAGAGTTGGTTTGGAGCCTAAGATATCTGCGTTTTCTAACCGATGAGTCGCTCTTGTCACATTCAGCAGCTGGTCAAAAGGTTAAAGCTGAAACTTTGAATTCTGTTTCTCATTTGAATCTAAGAGGCAGGTTGCTGCCACTTTTATGTCCGGGCTGGACTACAGTGATGTTTTATTGTTTGAAGGATTAGACTCTGACTCACTCAGAAATATATTCTGTCAACAACTGTTGGATGCAGACACGCGTGCTCATCATAGTCATAGTTTTCAGGTAAACGTCTCAAAAACTTTGAATTTGTTTTCCATAAAAGTTGGATCAGGATGAAAACTTTGGTGATCACATAACATTATTATGTTTAAATGTAACTTCTTCAAGCTTGGTTAATCTTCTACCTTCCATCTATGAGGCCTGTTTGTTTTGTATGCAGTAAGTATGGTGCTCAGGTAGAGCTGGAGATATCACTTGTTTTCAGCCAAGGTCAGGGTGCGAGCCAGCAGGAGCTCGAAGGCGTCTGAACTCCTTTGAAAGCTGTCAAACTAAACATCTGTTGGGGTCTCTTAATGTTTACCAAACTACTGTTACTTTAGGAACAAATAAAACACATTTTCATGTAACAACATAAATAGATTTAAAGGGGTCATATTCTGGTTTTATATGCTCTTTAGTGTGTTTTCCAAGTGTCCTGTGCATGTTTAGGCACATCTATGTGCAAAAATTCAAAGTCCGCGGAAACGCGGCTTCTCCTACGTGTAGCCTACCACAAAGTGTGGGCTTAAGTTATTTAATGTAGCTAGGCTAGTCAAGATATCAGAATTTTATACTTTGATGGAAAATTAGAAAATATCAGAACAATTTTGACCAAAATCAATAATAAGTCATAGACACCCAAAATTGGGTAATTTTGTTTTGTTTTGAATTACCAAAAATTTCAGGCAAACTCTTGTGCCGTGTCTAAATTGCAGTCAGTTTTACAATGGAGGTGTTGTCATAGCAACAGCACAAGGTTGGCTGAGGCTGTGGTGGTGGTGGGTTCCAATGTGGTCTGTGATCTTTTCATGGGGCCCAGACATCCTGGCAACACCCCTGCTTGTAGGTGTCATGTATCTTCATTTTTAAAAAAGCACCCATAACAGTTCTAAAAATTCTAAATTATTTTTATTTACCTTTTACATTTAAAACTTTAAGAAGCATAAAACCAACATACAGAAACATTTCAAGCTCGTATAACTTAAATTGGATAAAGGGTTAGTTCACTCACAACAAAATGAGTACTGTGGTGTCTAAACTCATGTAAACACATTATTCATCACCTCCTGTGGGAGGAAGGGTATTATTGTCTCAGAGCTCACATTGACAGAAAAACAATCACAGTTTAATGTCCGATGGCAGCAGTTGGTCACGGGTTATATCAGCTCTTGAATAAGACAAAACTTTTTGCATGTCAAACGACTGGGCTCTGCCTCCAGAGTCACAGCAGGTGGGTTGACAGCTAATGGAAGACAAAGGCTGTGACATCACAAACTGTGGTGCGGCCAGTAGTCTAACATGCAATACAGTTTCAACCTGCGCAAATGTAGATTTCCAAAGTCAGCCTTGCATTATGTGGCAAAAAGTTAAAAAATTAAAAATGGAAATGTTGGTACATTTTAGCAGCTGACAACAAGTACATGGCATAAAATAATCTTATCCTGTGTTTAATAGTGTCTTGGTCTAAATGTATATTCAGACTTTATTGGACAGTGTTAACGCACAAAGTGAAAAATAAACAATATTAATGTGAATGTTAACACAAATGGCCTTGCTACAAAGTGACTTACAGTGAATGACATAAAGCAAATCTCTGGATTTATGACAGTTTAAAACTAAACATGTGCAAAACACTAAAGCTAAAGGGAACGTGTTGAGTCACTTCATGTGTTATCTAGTGAGGCATTTCAGTGCTACAATAACAACAAACCCGTTACAAAAACTCCATGCTTAAAGCACGCAACCAAACAGTTTTGTTTATGAGGTGTGAGAACACTTTTTACAAAGCACGTCAATATTGAGAGTGGTTAAGTCTATTAAACATCCAGTTTCAGTGTTGGGGACAAATTGCACTTGTGAACACATTGTTAGCCACCATGGCTATAAAAGAAAGGCTCCATTTCCATTCCTCTCTTAGCTCAGCAAACAGCTAAAAGTGAGACTAGAGGAAGCCCTGCTGAATTTCGGAGGATGAATATGCACAAAGAGCTTCATGACATCACATCCTTAAAACATTTCCTCTACATTTGTAGCTTAATGGAAAAAAGCAAGACATAAATGTGGTAAGATATTGGCCTGTTTCATTGAAGAAGTGTTTTAAGAAGTTTTCAACCCATTACATTCTTCAACAATGAAGGTCTCAACATGTATCCTTTAGTTCAGTGTCTCCTACCCCCAGCTGTCAACTGACTGGCCCCAGTTAAACTCATAACCCTTGAATAATATAAGGCTCTCCAGGTCCCTGTCCTCAGCCCTCTCCTTTAGCCTCTGCTCCTCCAGAATAGACACCAGCATGTCTCGCTTCTCCACCGTCCTCATAATCTCTGACAGCATCTCCTGCTCCTCCTGCAGCTCAGAGGTGCTTTTCTTTGTATCTGGGGCCAAATGAAAGAGAACACAGGAAGGAAGGGTTTAGTATTTTGCAATCAGATATTGTGTTTGAGTGCTCGGTCAACCCTCACCTTCAACAGCCATTCGGTGCCTTAGTTCTTGCTGCAGTCGGCTCTGTGTGTCCTCCAGTTCAAGCTCCTGGGCGCTACAAGAGGAAAACAATGGTTGACCTCAGTAGTGCGGAATATATTTAAAAAAAAAATGTGTCAGTGGTTGATCAGATCCAGTCACTTACAAGATCATGAGTTCAGACTCGTAGCGTGCCATTCTGTTCTTCTCCAGAACGAGTTTGAACCAGGTCTGATAGAGCTGGGCCTCTTCACTGTCATCTGACGGAGACGATTCTGAAAGGAGGAGAGTTGGAGAGCAAGGAAAGACCAATGAAGGAAGGTAGGAGAGATGGTTTGTAAGGAAAGAAGAAATAAAGAGGCAGAATGGATGTCACAGGATTGGGAAGAAAAGTAGGCAGGATAGAGAAAACAGAAAATATTTTAGATTATATATTAACGACGTAAAGCCATTATAAGAAAATAATCACACTTGGATCATCCATGTATACAAACTAACTAAAAACCATGGGCTTTGCCGCAACTTGACAGGATAATACTTATTTATTTTTAACCTTTATTTAACCAGGTAAATAACCCATTGAGATCAGGATCTCTTTCACAAGGTGACCTGTCCAAGAAGGCAGCAGCACACGTCATAAAAAGCATTACATGATAAAGAGACAATAAGTTAAGAGAGAACAACAATTTACAATGTGCAAATTGATTTACAGATAAAGTGCAGAATCTTGATCACAGATTACAATTCAGAAACACATCAGGCAGTGTCCAATTGTCTCGCGTTTTTTATCTTTTAAGATCGAGCCAAAGGCCTCAAGCCAAATGAGCTCCGCCATTTTCAATTCATTTTGGAGAAAGTTCCATGCGGTGGGAGCAGCAAAACTAAACGCTCTTTTTCCGAGCTCAGTGCGGACACGAGGCACAGACAGTTTAAAGACATCACAGGAACGCAAGGCGTAGTGGCTTCTGGTTCTTGGAAGGTCTGAACAACACTATTCACTGGAACACAAACAAAGGCCTGTGCTGCGATGAAGTCTCACTGTCTATTGAGTACAGCCATTAGCTGTACTGTGTGTAGAGGCTTTTAACCAGAGCCAGATTACAAGGCAATGCTTTTTTGTAAATGGTTTGAGAGGTATGGGCACATCAATAAATAGAGAAGAGTGATGTATTCATAGTGGAATTCCTTTGGGCATTACATTGAACCACGGCGTGATGGTTCAGAGTTCTTTCAATGGAAGAAGCTTTCTAATGTCTAGTTCAGGCTCAAGGACCTTCATAAATCACTGGTGGGTGGGTGAGTGAGTATATTGTACATTACCTGTTTCTCCTCTTATGGTCTTTTCTATAGCCACTCCTCGCTCTTCTAGATCTCTCTGTTTTTCTGCAACTTCCTCTAGTTGCCTCTGTATGGTCTGGTGGACGCACAAAGTAGATGGTTAATAGTCCACACTTTGATATATCTTTCTCTAAGGTCTCCAGCCGGGACCAGAAAGTGTTGCTATTATCATTAAATTCATTTTCATTGGTTTTGGACAGGGATGTTTGAAAATTCAATTTTTAAAATGTTTTAAACATTTTTTTTATTGACCTTTATGGTATGAGGGTCTTAAGTGAGTGTAACTTAAAACCTGGAGTTAGTAGAAACCATGTGCATAGCTCGATTCTACTAATACGAAAAGAATACTTGATAAAAAAAAAAGATCAAAACAACTCTTGTGCCTATACATTCAATAAAAAGCTAATCAACCTGTTAGCTTAATCTAGTGTGCAAACAACGCTCAGATAGCCTCACCCTATTGTAACTTAAAATCAAACAGGAGGGTGAAGAACATGACTTTGTTAATGAAATAGAAACAACCATCTCCAGTATATTTTCAATGCACTCAGCTTAAAAAACAAATAAACACACTGGAATGATAACAGATTCCTCATTCCAGTCTTTCTTTAGGATGCATTGCAAAAGAAGAAATCGCTATACCACATGTAAGAAAGTAGAAAACAAAGCAACATAGTCCCCTAAACGAGGCTTTAATGAGAATATTTGCCTTTATACTAATTCTACATGTAGTCCAACAGATTCACAGAACAACATCCTGATGAACAGATAAACATGATGCAGCCCTTTAATTACATGCACAGAGATCGAAGTGGTCTTGTTCAGACGGTCTATAGACTGACTCCAGTCACAGGATATAAATGTAGGCCTCATGTAGAGGTCGCGTGCAGACACTTTAGCCGGTCACTATATAAACGTCATTCTCTTTTCATTGGCTGAAATTGAAATCTCCAGAGTATATTCGGCCGCGTTCAGACATCAGCTCACTCTGATATTCTGCGGATTAAATACTAGGAGTCTGGAGGAGAAACTCCGGGTAAAGTCTGTGAAAAATGTGTCTGTTTGCATTCACACATAGCCTAAAGAACCTCCGGGTAGACTAATCTCCAGAGTTTTTCAGGAGATTTCCGTATGTGTGAAAAGGGTTTATGTTATGTTTTCGACATCTAAAGTTTGTTCTAGTGTTGTTAACTGTAGTTTCAGTTTCGGTATATTTCATTGTTTTGATGTTCTTGCTGTTTGTTAAGAGTAGTTCTGCATTGATCTTTACAGTCCCTCACTCTTTGAGTCAAGTTTTGTAGCCAAGAGTATCAGATCATTTAGCATTTATACTAACTTCCTGTTGATGCCCTTAGCTTGAACCATTCAGTGAAACATTAGTGTCTTCTTCATAAAGAGGAGTCATTACCTGAGCTCTGTGTAACCTCTTCAGCTGCTCTCTTTTAGCCTGCTGGGCCACCATCTTCTCCTGCTTCCTCCTTAGTCTCTCCGTACACAGCTGGGAAAGGAAGTGCGGAACAATTCAGTAAATGTGCACATATGCAAATACAGCACATGTAAGACTTCCCTGCAGTGTCCAGTGTCTCAGTACGAAGTAATGGTCTGTACCAACCTTCTGATTGGATGTCATGTTTTCGAGTTCATCTTCACTCGAGGAAGGATCTTCCAGGTTCTGTTGACTTGATGCTTCATCAACGAAGGAAGAATTATAGAAAGTGAAGAAAAAACAACAATGTAATCTTTCAACGTAAAAAAACAAACTTACAAAAAACAAAAAAAAATCATTTAATGTGTAATTTAAATAGCAAGTATTATTTAAAGCAACATCACGGAGTAATGGTTTTGTTCGTTTTGTTTCCCCTGAAGGAGTGCAACTACAATGTCTTAAAACACACAAATGTGTATTGACATAACCAGCTTGGCATCTGATTTACAGCCTACTGTTTCATGAAAATCTCACCGACGTGTAAAATGCCTGTCCAATTTATACTCTATAGTCCGGCTTCTTGCTGGGTCACACTCTTTTGTTTTCTCTTCTTAGTTTAATCCTTCACCGTCCACTTCCTCGTAGCCTCAGCTTTTTAGCTAAAGGCTGGTATATACAGTATATATAAATATATAAACTAGGGCTGTAAAGCCAAAGCACTTCATGCGATAGAACCACGGGCTGCTGCCAAAGTTACAAAGAGCTGAAAGCAGGGGATAGACGCTGTTCTCCCTGATCGATTTTGACACAAATATTTTAAGGTGGAAAAGTTACATATTGTTTCTTTAAGCTGTGAATATTTGACAAAAAAAAACAAACATATTCCTGCCTTCTTATTGGTTTGTAAATATGGCAGCTTTTTACATAAACATTGGTTCATATACAGTAAATATAAAATCAGAATCTGTGTAATGTGAACGTGGTCCATTTTATCAATGTACCAACATAAAGTAAAGAGAAAGTTTCCTCAGAAGTTGGTGGACACCAAAATAGAGCATTAGAGTATTATTATTATTATTATAATAGAGTATTATTGCACCTTTATGCATCCACTGGACAGATCGGAACTCTGCTAGCTCTGCGTCTGCTAGATATGTCAATCATGGAAGATTGCATCATGTTTCAAAAACCATAAAAGGAAATAAGTCAGTGTTGTGTTTTGCATCACACTGCAATGCCACCAAGTTGCCAAAATAAAAAAAGAAGTAAAAGTGTCAGGATGTGGTCAGTGATGTCTCTGTCCAAGTTGCCAAAACCTTAACATTCAAGTTCACTGCTTTAAAATGTCAAAAAAAAGTGAAGGATTCACTGTCCTTACCTTTGTTACTGAGGTTGGTGAGTATAGTCATAATTTCCTTTTGCACTTCCTGGTCCTGCCCCTCTTTTTCTGACTCCTTACTCTTTTTCAGCCTCAGAGATGAAAACAAGTTGACCCTCTTGCGGGGCAAAGAGGCCATGTCATCGGAGAATACCCCTCCGGAGCTTCTGCGTCCCCTAAGTGAGACACTCTGCAACAGTGATGGCAGGTCCTGCCCCGCCTCCCATGGATTGCCCCCAACAGACGCCAATTGAGATTCACTCTTGTCAGTCTTGTTTTCATCTCTGGATGGCTCTGGACCCACGTTGCTGAAGAGGGAGGTGAGGCCTGCGGCTCCCATTGACATTGGCCTCTGTTTGCGGTTGCCTTCACGTTTGGGCCTGCTGATGAGGAGCAATAAAAAATGTCATTTCAAGAAATTGAATGTAGGTGCTATTTAGTTCATACAAATTCAGTGAAAACAAGCTTTTAAAACAAACATTGGGACTTCATGGTTGGAGCTGCTGGAGGGATTGGCCACACTGAACGTCCTCCTGAAGGCGTTGGCTATAAGCTGGAAGGTGGAGGCTGATGAGGCAGAGGGTTGACTCTGGGGAGCTTGCCCGTCCTGGCTGGAGTCCGTCTGAAGCTTATCTGCTTCTGTCTCTGCTTGAACCTGATAAAACATCAGAGGATAGGAAAAAAATGCAGTCAACATAATGTGGAATTAACTCCTCTTATCTAGCTCACATCACTGTCTTTGCACCACTGTGTTGTACAATTAAGAACAGCAGGAGTGAGAGACAAAGAGCACACCCATTCTTCTTTAGAGAAATGTAAAGCTTCATTAACAAACAACTCACTTGAAGTTCATGTGTGTTTTTGTTGTTTGCATTACTCGTGCTTTCCTCTGGCGCGGCCGGCATGTCCCAGTTGAGAAGCTTCTCTTTCTCAGTTAGAGATAACATCAAGCGTTTCTTTGGGGAGGACGAGTTGCAGACGAGCTCCATTGTGGCTGAGCACTCTCCACTCTTCTCACTTCCCTTGGAGGAATTCTTGGTATCTGCTGTCGTGTCAGAACTGCCATTGTGGTTCTGAGAAAACAGGAATAAATAAACCTTTTTGTACAATCTGTCAATAAACAAATGTATGTAATGGCAAGAAATGATAGAGAGAAAATGACTCGGTGAAGCAGATCATTTTCGTTTAACCCACAGTTTGTTTTTCTGCTGAGGTGATCTCCTCAAAGTCCAGGTCAGCTTCAGGGACGGTCTCAGGTCCAGCTCTGTCCTTGGACCGGCTACTCTGGAAGTGCTTGCTGAAGATCAGAGGGAAGGCTGAATAAGAGCAGAAAGAACATTGATGTGACTGAAAGATTTTGATTTATTTTAAATGTTCATAACATTTAGAGCAGATTCTACATATATATTATACTATATTTGTCTATTGTTTTTGTGAAGATTTATGAAAAAGAGTCAAAAAAGTAGTTTGATGTGTTTATCACAGAAACACTGTCATGACTTTAGAGGTGTTCGGTTAGGAGAAAGATAGTGACCTCTAGTGATGTAACTGACATGTTACACACACACGCGCACGCACACACGCGCGCGCACACACACACACACACACACACACACACACACACACACACACACACACACACACACACACACACACACACACACACACACACACACACACACACACACACACACACACACACACACACACACACACACACACACACACACACACACACACACACACACACACACACACACACACACACACACACACACACACACACACACGACTAATTACACTAATTACTAAAATCAAAATAATTTCAGACATGTGATTCAGACAAAGCAGATCATGCAAAGTAAAGTGTGGTATCCAGAGAGAAAACGTGTGAAAAAGGTAAGATGAAGATTGGAGAAGCCATGCAAAGAAAAACAATTAAACACGAGGTACCCACTCGCTCTGATCTTGTGTTTCCATCGGTTATTCTGTTTGATGTTAGAAGGACCCTCTGAGATTGAAGACAGAGACCAATACACACCAAGAAAGGCAGACTTCAGGTTTTTTTGGGAGTTTGACCAAATGATCTGTTACATTATAACAGTACAGTGTGTGTTTTCAGGTAAATGCTGACTATGGATCTCCAACAGATCAGATATCAAGTGAAGACAGTGGGTGAGGAAAGAATCAGTGCCTCTGTGAGCCTGTAGCTCAACCAGTGCTTTAAGATACATGTTAACTTTAACCTGTAAATATGCTGATATTCAGAAAATATATATATAAAAAAAACAGTGCCAGTTAAGATCCATAAATGAAGACTTTAATTTGGTGCTAGAGGACACATTAAATATATATATATATATATATATATATATTTAAAGTGATTATCTTGGTCCATTTTTCACCTGGGTTTAATGTTCCCCTCTGACAAAACAACTGGCCCCAGTTTGGCCCCCCTCAGTAAAAGTGGTCTAGAACCACCACTGGGAGGGAAGATCAGGAGAAAACAAAAGTCCTCATGGTTCATCCTCTGGACACCATGAACATTGGTCCTAAGTTTGATTTCAATTCATACAAATAATATATACAGATATGTTAGAGGACTAATCAACATGGTGAATGGAATTGAGCTTATAAAGAACTTTTCTAGTGTTCTGACTCAAAGTACTCTTTCACCATGTGTCACACCTCATGAACTAACCCCATTCATACGCAGCGGACGAAGCAGCGGGAGCTACTTGGGGTTAAAGTGTCTTGCCGAAGGACACATCAGACATGTGGCTGAAGGAGCTGGGGATCGAACCCCTAATCTTCCATTTGAGAGATGACCGACTCTACCACTTAGCCACAGCCGTCCCTATGCCATCCTACTGCTCACATGAAAAGGTTAGTTCATTTTTACAGTAAATCAGGAGAAGTGTCAAGATAAACAACCTTTGTCACTGAAAGACCGTTTCTATGAGTACAGGGTGAAAACAAAACTAAGGGATCTGATAATCAGGAGATAAATGTACCTAAAGTGGCCTCATTTCAATATATTATTCTTGCTATGCACATTAACAAGTTATTGTCCTTGTTAAATTAAGAAGGAAGTAAAGGCAGATCAAAAGTTGGCGGTAGTGTTATCTATCTCATCTATCTCAGCCTTTTTGTGAGCAACTTTAACAAACCTTCTTTATTTATTATTTCAGGATATTGATAGAATTCCCATGTTTTCTCACATCATTATATGATCTTTTCTTTAAATCATAAGGTCCAACCATCCATCTATACCATTTTTCCCGTCCAGGGTCACGTAGGGCTGGAGCAGATCCTTCATTGGGCGAGAGGCGGGGTACACACTGGACTATCCACCAGTCAATCACAGAGCGGACATATAGAGACAGACAACCATAAACACTCACATTCACACCTACAGACAATTTTAGAGTCACCAATTAAACTAAAAAACATGTCTTTGGACTCCAGCTTCCTCCCAGGAACCTCCACACAGAGAGACTCCTGTCAGACGAGGATTCAAACCAGGAACCTCCACACAGAGAGACTCCTATCAGACGGGGATTCAAACCAGGAACCGCCTCGCTGTGATTCAACAGTGCTAACCACTGCACCACCATGCAGCCCTCTATCACAAAATGCTGATCTGAATATTAGAACTTATCGGTTTCTGTTGTTTTGAGGTTTTTTTCTGATAATTATGAGATAAAGTTTCTCTTTTTTTCCTGTCTTTTCTGAAAGCGTTGAGCTTTGGTAGAACACAAAAAAAACATGTCCGTCTGAGAAAGACAGGCCAATGTTTTGAATATCTGGCAAATATTTTTCTAAAAGTCAGACTTGTATAACCCGTACTGACCTTTGGTACTCTCCTGGTCCAGGGCTCCTGTAGTATCCTGAGCTGTGGTTTCTGCTATACAGGAATCATCTAGAGCTTCAACAGCCATCTCTGTGTCTTCAGGAAGTCTTTTTGGTTTATCAAGCTGCTCTGGATGCAAGCTGGTCACCTTGGCTGCAAATAAAAACAGTATTTGGGCAATTAATTTTCACAATCTTTGAATTAATGCTGATATGAATTGCAGTTAAAAAAACAAAAACATGTCATAGCATGTGGCTGATTTCATGCATTATGTCTAACTAGGACTTCAGAACAGGTGAGCAGTTTCTGCACCTTTTCCTATTATATCACCTAAAACAGTTTAACAGTAAGTGAATGGTTGCCTGGTACCAAATATTCCTGTTATGCAGCAAACAGCTAATATACATTTCATAGAGTAAAATCATTCATTAAAAATAAGAACAAGAGAATGACACATGCATACACAAAGATTCAGTAACTCAACAGTAGAATATGAATTTCTATCTGCAACACAAGCACTGATAAAACACAACATATTCAGGACAGTACTCACAGAGTAATGAAGTCAACATTGTACAGAGATGATTCCACTTGGTCAGAGCAAAGAAATGAAAATAAGTAGATGAAACCTTTTAAAACAATATGTCAGCCATTAGATATCCAGTTCTTTTGTCATTGAGACTAAATGGTTCCTATTGAAGATATCACATTGGTTTTGCTAAATGTTATGAGGAGACTTAAGAATAACCACAGGAGGATGAAACCTAACCAATTAAAAAACAGATAGCAAACACAGAGGAAGAGATAGAGCAGACCCACGAGCAGACCCCATGAGGAAGTTTGACAGGAGGAGCTGACGAGTGATTCACTTCAGTTCTGTTCAGGTTGACTAGAGTGGATTTGAATCAGCTCAACAGTGTTTGATTATAACAAGGCTTATTTTGGTTAAATGATTTGCTCTATCTTTAAATTCACATCAATAATTTTTTCTTTCCCAAGTATAACATTTAAAAACCGTCCAATTGTGGGCGAGCCGTTTAAGCCAAACGCTGACTCCCTGCCTTTGCTCCTAAAGGTCGTTGAGCTTCTCATTAGATGTTACAAAGCACGTTATTGTTGGGTTAACGAAAGCTGTGATTGTGAAAATGATTTGTGTGGGTGATGTTATTTCAACTTAGCAAAGGAATAGGGGGGGGAGGATTTGCTTGATGGAGGCAAAAAAAAAGAAAAAAAGATCTAAATACTTTGAAATGTTTCAGTTATTCAGATGATACAGTTGGACTAGTTGGCAACAAACCACGGAGAAGATTTTTCTGTAACAATTTGATTTATTCTTGGATATATATTTACAGCTTATAAATACCATAAATTATGCAATTTTTACAGTGAATTTCATAGCGGAAAAAAATAACAAGGCCTGCAGGCTGCTTAAATATTTGACATAATTAAACGTATGAAACATATCGTATACAGCCAAACATATGTCTATATATCTGGCAGTGTGCAAAAAGCTGCTTTGGCGCTGCGGGTCTCCTGAGCAAAGTCTAGGAGGTGCATGAGAGAGATCTGGAGAGGGGCTCTGAGGGGGGGAGGCCTCCTTCTGAAACAGAGGGAACCACAGACAGACCACAGACAGACCACAGACATGTAGACACAGCTGTTACTGTCAGACTGGCCTGAGAGGAAGGGATGCTGCTGATAGTGATGCATCAGAGGGAGGAAATTAATTCAGGGACATTCCGATGGATTTGTGTTGTAAAGGTGGTTATGGAGGAATACAGCACAACAGACGTGTTAGTGGGGTTAGTGCAGCTGTTATGACTACTGAGTAACATGACTCCACCTAAAGATGCTATGTGTGCATCAACGTGTCATTAACCTCTACACTACGTTTCCTTCTGTGAGTGACCAGGTGAGATGCTCACACAAAGCACAGCTGAGGTTAATGGAACGTCATTACTTTGCAGGTAATCGTTCATAAACCAACGTTTTAGACGATGTAAATTCCAACCTTCAAAAGGTGCTACAAAAATATATTTTTTTTAAATCTAATGTCTAGTGCGGGGTGGTGATCAGTAAAAACTCATCATTTGGGCCTGATAAAAAAAAAAAAATATATATATATATATATATATAAAATAAAATAAATATTGCAGATTTAACATTTTTTACTTCACACTGGTTGTCCAACTATCAGACTTTGTCTTTCCTTGAGCCACAGCGGTAGCATAGCATAGCAACGGGCAAAGTAGGGAAAAGTATTGAGAAACAGACTGATAAGTGTTAGCTTGAGTCCTAAGTATGGTTAACAGTGTGCAATGTCTTTGTTGATATAAAACAAAAGGATATTTTTTATTAAAAATGTATATGTGAAGATGCAACACATAGCACCTTAAAGAACTCATGAGTTAGTAAATGCTGACTCATGCCAGGTTGTGATTGGTTAATCTGAGTAAAGTGGAGTGGTTGGGAGGGGAGGCGGTGCTACAAAGGTTTTATGACCAAAGCTGGCCAATAGTCATCAACCCTTGCTGGAAGAAAACAGCCAATCAGAGGGTGCAGCATTGGAAACTTAAAACAGACAAAGTCAAATGAAAAAAGAAAATGAATTAGAAGTGTGAAATAAAGATGGAAATGTAAGATGAAAACAAAACAGGGTGCTGAGATTTATAAAGAAATATACACTTACACAAAGCATTGCATTAAGGGACTGTCCCAAAACAGATCAGAGCCTCAACAGTGCCTTTAAGAAATAGATCCTAATTCTGCACAATGAAACCGAGGATCTGAAGCAATTACAGCCAAGATCAAAACAAAAACAATGATCAAAATATACAAAAGAAAAGAATTGCCAAACTTTGTAAAAGTTGGAAATACATTCAGTTACGCAGTTTTTTGGGGGATAAAAGCCTTTTTTATGCAGACTATGTTAAATAATAAAATAGAAAGAGAGGGGTAAACTGCATCAAAAGACTAAAGCTCTTATTGTTTCTGGATGATTTTCATCAACATATCTCAGATTTGATCAAAAAGGCAAAGATCGGTTCAAAATAAAATCATTTCCCCCTGTAAACAAAAGACATTTACTGGATAACTAGTCCTCTTTATATTTTTATATGGAGTACTGGTTGTGACAAGCAGAGCCCAGGAATTATTCCATCAACACAAAGAAAAGAGAAAAATGAATAAATAATATTCTGTTATTAAGAAGTCAAAATCAAATTACAAAACAAAATGAAAAACTAAAAAACATCAATTGAAGTTCAATAAAAAAAATACTGATCAAATTAAATCACAAAAAAATAACACTGTTTTGGCATTTCCAATGCATCTCTGAGGTGCAGAGTTAAGGTGCAGCAGGCAGAATGCAGAGTCAGTGCAACATCAACATTATGATTCAATAAACAACTCCTGTCAATAAAACCTTTCTGTCCTGTTGGTTTAAAGGGAAGTGCCCTCGTACAGTCACACTTTCTGCAGTGCAGATAGGAGAGTTACAATCTGACAGGAAGAGATTTCAGATTAAAACAAGATGCGAGGGTCAAGTCAGAGTTGCTTTGCTGCTTTTCATTGATGTTCCAACCTGAGAGCACACTCATGTATCATTTATAAATACTCTTCAGAGTCAGAGCCCATATGACAATTTGCTCTTAATGAATTTTTGTTATAATTGCCGGAAAAATTCACACCAGGCAATACATAAACAGGTGCAAACGAATCAAGCAAAGCACATTTTTGTCTACTTATTATTTGCTTCATTAAAAGTACCTTTGAACTTAAAAGACACAAAACTAAAACGAAACTTAGAATTTGGGAAGCAGAGATATTATTTGGTTTGAAAGGACAATGTTTCTGAACACCTGATTTATCTGTTTTGGGCACTACAAGCTCAAAAGTATAAATAAACTGATGTTCCTATTGGGTCAGCTGGCCCAGACAAGCCCACTGTAACTCCCTTTCTCATGATGGTTGGTGGCCAATGGGTGGCTACAGGGCCAGCTGTTGCTCCTGGTACATCTGTCCCAGAACCTCGTGCATCATGCAAAGAAGAGGACAGCCCAGGCTCAGGAGCTCATACAGGAACATGAAGTCTTGTGAGTAGCTCCTCATGTAGGCGCCCATAGCTGTGAATGACTCACACACACTTTCAAACAGCTGTCCAGGCAACACACACACGGCCCGGCTAGCACGCCTTGGCCAGCTCAGGCCTCGCCTTAGCAAGGAAACCAGGGTACCTGAGGGCTGAATCTGGACGCTGCCAATCACTGAGTAGCTCCCACTGGCCAGAGGCGAGGGTTTGACACGGCTTTGGTCTTCCTACAATAACGAAGAGCAACAGAAGGAACAAAAAAAATCAAACACAACCTATCCTTCTATCAAACATCAAAGGAAAAAGTACATTAGAGGCATGTCAAAGTGGATAATCAAACGTGTCGACAGGAAAGGTGTTTAAAAAGTAAGTAAAAATGTTTTTTGTAATTTTCATAATTTTTTATTTGGACACATTTTTCATAAGTAACAATAATGACAATAAAAAATACAGTGCTGTAGTTTTTAGAATTGATAAGACACCTTTCATGTTGAGCTTTTATGAATATGTACAGTCAGGGGTCAGGGATGATCCTGATGACTGTTTGAAGAAGCAACCAACCGAAGTGTTGCTTTCAAACAACAAAAAAACTGATGAAGGCTGCAAGGGTCATCCAAAACCCTGATGAAGACCACAAGCTGAAACACTTGGGTCTAATAAAGTTCATAAAGATGATCTTCATACTATAAGTGCTGCTGGAGCTTTATGACGTCATCAAGCTTTATGACTATCTAGAGGAAGTAAAAGTCGTAACAAGGTTTCCGTAGGTGAACCTGCGGAAGGATCATTACCGGTTTGAGATCCCCGCACCCGAGGCCGCGTGGCCCCTCGGTGCTGGCGGCGGATATGTCAGAAAAAACATTTGTTTAGACAAATGTTTTTTCTGACATATCCGCCGCCAGCACCGAGGGGCCACGCGGCCTCGGGTGCAGGGATCTCAAACTCACTCTCTATGCACCTTGGTAGTTGGTTGTGCCAGAAAACCCAACTCTGCTTTCTCTGTGCTTTCAGAGTTTTCAGAGTCCTATCTTCACTTTGTTTACATCGCCCGGACGGCCGGCTGACAACTCCCCTCATGTATAAAAGTTGTTTAATTGAGGGACTAGAGAAAAGAAGAATAACATACTGTACTCACTGCTTAACTGTGTTTCTAGATCACGCTCATTTCAGGTAAATTTACATGCAGTGTGAAGATACGAGCATAATAATGATCGCTAGCATTAGCATGCTAACACAACAATGCAGCGTGAGTTGTTTTGGTTTCATGCTGGTGCTCAAGGGCGACATCTGCTGGATCAAAAAAATCACATATAAAGCCTTTAAAGCATTCCTAACCAATCTGGGTAAATCCCATGTTTTTGTCTTCCTCATCATTAACAAAGCATATAGAGCTAAAGTGTGTTAACACAACAATGTAAATGAAAACTGATGAGGCCTGTTGGGACATTTGGATATCACTTTTCTATAATAGTTTTGAGACACTTCTCACCTCCCTCTGAAGAATTCTTGGTATTAGGTTAAGATGACATTAGAGTGAAAAAAATAACCATCAGTCTTTGGTGATTTCCTAAATCAAACTTGAAGAGGAGCCCGTAGAGCTTCTTCTTCACATGTTTAAGACAGGCCATCAATTGCACTTTGTGGCAAACCAGAAAGTACCATTTTTGAACGGTAGCTTCTAAACCTTGAAAGAAGATGACATTTTTTGACTCTGGATTTCATGGATCAGGACAGACTCCCGAGAATTCAGTTAATTCAACAAGGATAGGATCCTACCATTCTCATGACAAGTCTGTGGTCATTAAGGAAGTAGTACTTAGCATACAGGTGCCTTGAAATATGGACTTGAGCTTGTATAGCACCTTTCTAGTCTACTGACTACTCAAAGTGCTTTTACACCACAGGTCACACCTACACATTCACACACTGATGGTAGAGGCTGCTATGATAAGTGTCCATAAGTATTAACTCATTCCATTTCCAATATCTAAACAGTCAACACATAGCATCACAATGGCACCTTTCCATCCGACTTGTGAACAGAGTAGATTAAATAAATACTTAGGTTTTGTTTTGGAGAAAGATGTTTGTAAAGGTCAATCCCATTTGCACTTCAAGATATTTGGTAACATTTGAAACTCAGACCCTTTTCACTTGAACTGCTCTCAGCTGTAGATTTTTTGCTAGACAATCATTTTCTGAGTAGCAGCAGAACAGAACATCTTGTAGCAGGTAAACAACAGAAAGTGAAAAAAGAAGTGGCAGCATTCTTTAGACGGAGACTGGTAGGTTAACTTTAAAAACAAGCATTTTCCTTTTCCTTGTTTAAAAAGATATATATTTTGTAAACAGAGCATTGAGAAATGGGTCTTTGCTTACCATTCTCCTTCTGAATCTCCCCGTGTTGGTGCTGGTTTGATGCTGGGCATAGTGCATCTTGCAGTAGAACTTCCCTACAAAGGAAGCACACAAAAATCAAAAATCCACTCAGCTTACTCTAACAATATAACATTCACATGATTAGAAAAAAGTGAACCTTTTAAACAAAAACACAGGAGTTTGACATCCACAACAGATTAATGACATCAGTTAAGTCAGGTTTCTAGTGTTTCATTGGACAAATTTATCAAACCACATCGGGCAAACAATATCCTCAAGTACCATTTTAATTTGTCTAAAGTGTCCAGAGTAACAGTGAGTGAGACATACCCTCCTGTGAATCAAAGGTGTGCCCTCCAAGCCGGAGGGTGCAGTTGCAGACATCACAACGGAAACACTCTCTGTGAAAGAAGTAACCCTCAGCGCTCAGCCTCTCCATCACGTACACCCGCTTGGTGCAGAAGTGGCAAATGTCACTGCCACCGAGGCCGGGAGGGAAATCCTTACGCACCACGCACTAAAGGAAAGAAGAGCAGAGAAAGCTCAGGGAGGGGAAACATACTGCTTTAAGGGATGAGGATTTGTCCTAACGAACACCTGCAGAAATACACTTAAAGCAAGTTAGTCCCGTGGTTCAGCGGAGAGATATTATAGCTGCCAGGAAATTAACAAAGTTATAGTGCAAGTGATTTTCAGATTGTTTAATGAATGGTGCAATCTGCAATTTAAAAGAATTAAAGTCAAGCTGACGAGTTACAGCAATAACACCAAACGAGCTATAATCCATACCATGAGAGGTACTGACATCAGAGTTAAAGACCCAGGAGAATCAGCCATGTTATTAATTTAATTGTTCATGGATACATATGCAACTGTAAAGGGTCCATGCCAGGCCAGAGTCTGCTCAAGGTCAAGGTCTCAAAGATGAAGTTTTTTATTTTGAAATATATGTCTTGGATGGATGAAACGAGCGATACCACACATACCGGCTAAATTCCCGGGGGTCTTGTCGTCGTTATGAACGTTTTTCGGCAGAAATTACACAAGCTAATTATTCTTGTTTAATCACAACTTTTCATTCCTTCATGAATTACACATGCAGAATCGTTCAGCAATAAAAACATTTAGTCCATTTCTCAGAAGGTGGTATTAAACCTTTGAGACAAAAAAGTCTCCTGTCAAATTCCAAAGTGTAAATAAACATCAACAAGCTTCCAATCTGAAGTGAGTGAGTGAGATGCAGAACCTCAAATCAGGCCAGGTAAAAATATACTTATGTTAACATGTAATATGGACTTGAGCTTGTAAAGCGCCTTTCTAGTCTTCTGACTACTCAAAGTGCTTTCACACAGCGGGTCGAGCTTACTCATTCACACCCATTTATACACCGATAGCAGCTGCTTCCATTAACTAATCCATTCACACACCACTGATGAAGCAGCAGGAACAATTTAGGGTTTAGGTGTCTTGCACAAGGACACATCAGACATGTGTCTGCATATGGAACACATTCACAGATCTCTTATTTAAGGGTTAAAATTATAACAAATGTGTTGTGTTTGAAATAATCCACTTCTAGCTTTTTTTTTTAATTTGCAGGAGCAGGGGATCGAACCCCAAACCTGAGAGGTGACTGACTCTTCCACTGAGCCACAGCCACCCACTAACTATCAAGTCCCATGTCACTTAAACCCTTCTCATGTGTCAGTTTGATCTCTCCAGCATTGTGTTAAGCATTGGTTAAGCAAAACTTTAAGTGAATCATAGACTTGCAGGTCCATGCCATCAGCTTCTTTATGTACCAGAACGCATTGCAAAGCAGCCACTGCCTTCCTCTGCTGCTCAGCACCGCTGCCAGGAACTTTGGCTCCAATAAGGTTGAAAGTTGGTAAGAATTTCCTTTTGAAGTTTTTTTAAAAGCAAAATCTGCAGACAGGTATGTGGAAAAACAACTCTAAATACACTAGCTTCTTTGTAGCCTTGACAACATAAAGGCAAAGCACAACCCATTTACCACTTGAGCCTTAACACCTCCGTGGTGTGTTAGAGCCTGAAAAGGCACATTAACTGTTGTCAAAGCAGGGAGAAGCAAGGAGGCATTCTTTATCTTTTAGATGTAAACACTGGGTTAGACTTGTGTTTGACACTCCACATGCGTCTTACCGGAGTGGCATTGGGCCTGTGGTCCGTCTCATAAAGGACGGCCAGCAGCTGAGCTTTAGCATCTATGGCCGATGATACCTTTCCAACTGTACGCTAACGTTAACACCAGGGCAGACACAGAGGGAGAAAAACAGAGGGAATGGGAAAGAGAGGAATTAGAGAGAGGACAGGATGAAAGGGCTTTAAAAACATGATCTACTTTATGAAACAGTATTAACTGGTACCTCTTTCATGTAACTAGGAGCTCCAGTCGGACAACTCTCAGAGCGATTTATTGACTTATGAGACAACCTTGTTGGGCTCTCAAGAGCGCAGCTCCCACTGGGCTAAGTGAACACCAGAATGCACATCACTCAGATGAGGATAGGCAATTCTTAAATGTACATAAATAGATGAATATTCAACAATACTTTTTTTCCTTAAGATTTAGGAATGTATAGTTTTTAATCTAAGGAACAAATATTACATATGAAAATGAAAGATGAGCCAGAAGCTGTTCTCATGAAAAGGCTCCATTAAACTTTAAATCTTTTCAAAATCAGACATCAGAGATATTATCTTCATTCAAAGAAGCTTGCTTTTGAATTTCTAAAGTGAGGTTAATTTTGTTGTTGGCTGCTTAAATTTGGAAGAACAAACTAATTTACACAAATACATTGGCATCAAGACATGAACATGATGTTTGGGATAGCATTGGGCTAGTAAACAGAATGGCTTGCTGTAACTGGAGATCTGCAAGTTATCATTTCTGGATAAACATGAGGAAACTGTTACCTTCATGTGATCATCCTCAGCTAATTTCTTATTGTCAAATGTCTCCTGAGCAGCTCTGTGAATCTTCTGCTTGTTTCGAGAGATTTCATTTGTCCTCTCCAAATGTTCATTGTGCACAGCAGTTCTACTGTTTCTATCAGAGAGGGGGGGCGAGGAGGTTTCATCAAAGCAAGCTGAGGTAAGTGCAGCAGGTGTTTTGTTGTTGTATGCTGAGGACTCAACATGAAGAGAAGACATGTGATCTGTTCTTTTAGAGACAGAGAAGGTTGAAGGGGGAGAGGAGTCTTTGTGCTTCTTGTGTCCTGCAGTGTGCAAGCGGACAGAGGAGAAACCAGCCTGAGCAGTGGGGTCAGGGACAGGATGGACGAGGGGGTAGGCACTGGAGCTCTTGGAGAAAGAGGCAGAAGGAGAAGGATCAGGGGACAATGTAGGAGAGGCGATAGAGGGTTCCACCTACAGAAGAGGAGTCAGAAGGATGAAAGTGAAGAGTAAATGAATAGATATCAGATGGAAGTTGATTTCACACAGAGACAGCAGACTAGTTCACTTTTATTCTCCAAGGTTAACTGTTCTTAAAAGTAAATTAGAAATAAAAAGTGTGTTAGTGAATACCAAGCTGTTAACAGAAACAAAGTAAAGGCCCTATAAAACAGCTTCTCTGTATATCTGCTTTAATAAAACCACTTCTAATCACACTTTGGACATTTTGGGTTATTTAAAGAGAGACTTGTTTTTACACTTTGAGCTGTTCTGAATCACTGGCTTCAGCAGGAAAAAGTCAAATCAAGCATTACTGTGAACCAATCAGATAGGCGATGTTTAATAGGAAGTGAGTTAAGTTGTAGTATTAATTGTACATGTTGCCAGCTGTCAATCATAATGGTTCAAGCCACCACCGTCAGCATACAAACCACACAAGGTTAGTGTTTACTGGAGTATTTGAATTTTTAAGTAATGCATGTTAGGTTGCCTGCTGACAACTGGCCGGGGACTACAGCTGGAAATTATCCACACAAGCTAAATCTGCTCCTTTTACTGTATAGTTAATTAAAGGGGTCTGTCCATGAAACAATAAACAAATAAACTCAACTAATATCTTGAACATAGTTCACTCAAACAATGAATTTGCAATAACAACAAGAAGGGATGCAACACATTCACCTCCCCATGTGATACGTATCACAAAACTGGCTTCCTGATAGGATTTAATCACGTTTTCATTAAGAAGTGTTACCCAATAGAAGTCTATTTATTAATTCTGATGATAAAAACCTGTTTTGCTTGACAAGTATTTCTGAGGTTGTGTAGTTACTAATACAACACTGCACTTTATTTAGATCAGTGACTCTGATAATGTCCAACAAAACCACCAGTACACTTCACCCTGCATATTTTTCATGTCTCTCCAGTATCTCGATATAGCCACATTTGACATGTTGCATCATGTCCGTTGTGCTTCTTGTGTAGTTTATCAGTCACATACATTAATGCACACTGCGCTGTCTGTCATATGGTCACCTCATCTACACCCCACTATAGGAAACAAGACAGAGCTTTCACCACAACCAAATCTTCACTCGCTTTCTGCGACGTTTGAGCGCCTTACTTCTTCAACTACTGATGTTGTACAAGAGAAGCCAAAAGCAGATAGTGCCCTCTGCTGGTTAAAAGGAGTATAGCAAAAATATTTATTTGTATTATTGATTTAAATTGTCCACATCTGTATCCACTTTCATTTACTAAAACCAGGTTATATGCAGAAATGTTTTGGTAACAAATCGGTAATGACAATAAAGAAAATGTACATGCAGAGTGAGGAAACAATAAGTCCCTTAATTTAGAGAAGTCATTAAAAATCATACAATTAAACATCTTTCAATTTGAAAATCAAGGATACTGTAGATATTAATGCTGGAATATTAAAATATAGCTCTACTCATACTGATTCTGCATCTTTTACATGTGGAACCAACTCCACTGTTAGTGCCTTTTTTCCTGATGCGATGTTGTCTTTGTTAGCATACAGTTAACTCAAATTTGACAAAAGCAAAGCATGAAAAAGTGTTTGGTGCAATACACCACCTGTGATTCAGGTAGAGGAGACAGAGAAGCAGAAGGAGGTTTTTTAGAGCCCGTAAACATGGAGGAGAGGAGGACGGCTCTGTCTTTTATACTCTGTCCAGAATACTCTCTTGTAGTCAGTCTCTTGTCTTTACTCTGCATGTTGCAGAAGAGAACATGAATTTAGCTGAAACTCCCCCAAAAAAGTCAAGTTGTTGTGAAAATGTCGTGCACATCTGGTAAGAAATTCACCTGCTGCAGTGACTCCTCTGACCTGACCGAGGAATGATCATTATCCCAAGCAGAAGAAAGCTGACTGTTTCTCTGGCGAGGAGAGGTGCATTCTGGGATGTAATGCTTAGTTACTTCAGGGCTCGGTGAACGAGAAGGACCTAATGGGCTCTCAGAGCGTGAGGGTGAAGGAGAGCGACTGTAGTTGCCCTGAGAAGGAGAGCATTTAGGGGTACAGAGGAAACTGATTTCCTGAGCCACAGCACTGGGATTCTCCAGTAAGCGAAGGTAGATGGAAGGCTGGAAACAGGAGAGGAGGAGGAAATAGAGGTTTTTAACTATTACACTAACAATTCACAGTGTTTATAATATCTACCTAAATAAAACTCGCAGCTTATTTTACAAAAGTGAAAAAACAGAGGACACATCTTAGGTTTCAAACTGAATAAGTACGAGAGCTGCACATGGCTGTTAATCGAATACAGAACTCATCCAGTCACACTCACAACAAGTGCTCAGACGTGTTCGGAGGGAGGCATACCTGCCACTTTGGGCGAGTGGGAGGCAGGGGAGGAGGAGGGGGGACTTCCTTTGGTTTCGCAAAACGGGGGTTTTGTCGGTCCTCCTCCTCATCCTCCTCCTCAGAGAGAGGAAGTGGAGGTGGAGTGGTGGAAGGGGACTCAGAAGGATAGAAAGAGGGATCAGATGGGTCCTCATCAGACTGACGCAGGAAAGGAGGGAAAAGTGAGAGGAAAGGAGAGGGAAAGAATTGAAGTTTAGGAAAAGTTTAAAAGATGCCAAAGACATTATTTGGAGAAAGTATTCAGCACATGTTTCAATCAGGATGTTTGATGAAAGTGGCACAGTATACAAAGAAAAGATAAGAGAGGTGTATTTTCAGTGTGAAGATTACATTAAATGAAGAGATTGGAGATGTTATTATCATTATTATCATGATATTATTATTGTTATCATAAATATAAATGCTTGTAATGGATTCTGAAATATTTAGTCATGAGAGGGTTAAAGACCCACACCTGCATGCAGGGTGATTTTGAATTATAACATCAAGCTCACTTCTGAATGGAACATGGAGGAAAGTGAAAGACATTACAATGTTGATTATATAAGAAATAACCCATGAGAAACTTTTAAGAAATGTAAAAGCAGCTAAATTTAAATCATTATTATTTAACCTGTTTCACATTTTGAGTTTGTTGTGCTCTGAAATCCTGTTTTCTTACATTTTCTTTGAATTGATAAAAAATTATTGGACTTCAAATTAAATTCAAGTAAAAGTCAGAAGATAGAATTGTTCATATTTGAGTGGTGAAATGCAAAATGTTTCAACAATTGAGGATCAGGAATCAATCTGCTCTCTGTTCTATCAGATGATGCCCTGCAAGTCATTTAATGCAGGTGAAAGGTGAACTCTGAGGGACATAAGTGATGATATTTATCTTGTATTTTTCAGCTACAAAAAGATTAACTCAAAGCTCATACATTCAGTAATGTACTAATAACATTAAGTAATAATTAGCTCAATATTTAAGTCATTACACCTTTAAATACTTTAATATCTGAAACCCAAGTTCATCTCCAGTGGGTCTGGACCATCAATGGCTGTCAGAGTTTTTTTCTGTCTCTCACCTTGTTGCTCGTCTTTCCTGTCGAGTTCTCCTCAAACTTAGCCAACAGCTGAGTTGCCATGGAGCGGACCTTGTTCTCACGCAGCTCTCCATCCTCACCAGCAGGTGGGGCACTGTGACAAGACAGCTGACGCCATGCAAGGGACGTGGAGGGATTAGAGAAGAAAGAAGAGCAGTATGGAGAAATAAAGTCACTTAATATTCAGCAAAATCTGGAAAACATCAAACATTGAAATTCCACTCTAACTGCACCTCTGTGAGGTAGTGGTTGCCTTTCCGCCGTCTCTTGTGAACTGAATCTTCCTCCAGCTTCTTGTCGTCCTGTGATAGTGGATTCAATCAACATTCATTTACAACAACAAGATGTCTATCTGAATCATGCTGACACAAACAGAGAGGAAGTGAAGTTTGGATAAATGTTAATGTTTATCAAAACAGAAAACTATGATACACTGTTCGCATGAGTAGCCTAGTCATGAAGAAAGCCTCTATATCTGTGAATGATTAGATTCATTATAACAATGCCATGATGTCGGTGTAAGATTTCACTTATGGTAACATAAATTCACTGATCATCTTTCTCAGAGAAAGAGACCAACAGAAAGTGCAGAATTCCAACTCTGACTGTGTTGTGTTACCCTGGGTATCCTCTTCCTGGGCTGAGCCTGCTTCTTATTTGATTTAGCTGGATATTCCTCACTGTTCTCATCTGGTTGCCTTGAACCTGGAACATAAACACAGATTTCTCAATTATATTTATAGAAATGTAGATCAACAAGGATTTCATCTGATACAATGACACTGAACAAAACGTTTTTCACAAGGATGCATTTGAAGTTAAAGCCTTCAGAGACAGGATTTCCATTTATGAACAATCAGAGGCAAGAAATCATCTGAGGTGTAAATTATCATCATTTCAATTAAAAACACTTGTTGAATGTTTAAAAGGTGACTTTTTGTGGTGACTTTTCTCAATGTTCATTTCACATCAATATCAATCTGTCTATTCTGGTTATTCTGCCATTTCTTTATAATACATGAAGAAATGACAGCTTGTAAATGTACACATGCTAACTATGAGTGTCATGTGTACCAAGATTTTTTCAAATTAGGTACAGGCAAAAAAATACACATAACATTACAACAAAGAGTAAGATGACTTTAAAATAAGACCTCAGACTTATAAACAACAACAAAAGACACGGTAAGTAAACTTAAAATCAACAAGACTTATCTTCATATATACATCGAGTAGAGTGTATCTTGGGTCCTTTTTATTCCACTCGTCACAAGAGCTAAATTTGATTTCCATTTACATGTTGCTACTTTATTCGTTTGCAGCATTTTTCCCCAGAAGAAAATTATGTTTTAATGTTTTTCTAACAAAAACTTAGATTCAGGTGAACTCTTGATTGAGTTTAAATTTAAATACTTTAACCAGGAGAATGAAAGCATTTAGTCAAATTTAAATGGCAAATAGAAATGAGCTTGTATATTTATTTTCTAGTCTTCTGACTACTCAAAGCTCTTTTACACCGCATGTCACATCTACACATTCACACACTGATGGTAAAGGCTGCTGAGTAAAGAGTCCATCAGTATTAACTTATCCATTATTACACATTTATACGCCACTGACAAATCAGCAGAAATATATCAATATATTGTGAAAATATCACAAGCGTAAACTTCCTTTTTCATCCAGAACCATCCATTCTCCACCTCCACTGCAGTCCTCAAGTTTCATACTGAGGCACATGGTTTCAAACTCTACTGAATCACTTTACAATAAGAGACTGGACTGCGCTAACAGAACATACTTCAACTATCCATCACTTTTCTTTAAAATCAAGGCTGCTTAAAAGATTGTAGATGAGGACTAATATGTCCTGGGCTGAAAGGGATTTTCATTTTGGTGTTTTTGGCAGTTTCCCCACATAACTTTGACTGTTTTAAATGTAATGTTGATCCACTTATGAGCTATTATTAATAGAAATTTGTTCCAACCCTCATGTGTGAGTGTGGTTTAAAAATGATACCACTCTGAATCTCTGGTTTAAAGATAATGGCATTATATTTTCTATTAAAACACTTTTAGCTTCTAAATAAATGCCTACAGACTTGCATACAAACCGCCAATTCCCTCTGGACACCAATAAAATGTAACTGAAGGAGTGTCTACATGAGAACAGCAGGCATGGATAGAGAGATGAACCATCAGTACACTGAAGGGGGGGTTCATCCTCGTAATCGTACATTTAAAAAAAACTGACCAGAAACCCCTTCTGCAGCTTTGGATAACAATATAAGATTCCTTAAGACAATTTAGGTAAAATAAAATACACTAGTAAACTCATTAAGCAGATGTTTTCCCAATCATATAAATAATCTCCTAATTTGTACAGAAGTACAATGTCAACAAATGGGCTGTAAAAATGTCTCTCTTTAGGTGAATCACTTTCCCAGCCTTTCAGAGGTGTGGATTGCTCCATAGTGACCGCAGTGTGGGCGACACAGACGTTCACAGGAGCTGAGAACCTCCACAGTCCCATGGAGTGATTGGATATGGCTTCCACAGACATAGTACACATACCAGTCATGACTCTGGCAGGGACTAACCTGACCACGGTTGTGTAACGTGCAACTCGAGCTCACCCAAAGGATAAAATAGTCCCTGAGCCTCAGGGATTCTTATTTCAAAAATGACTTGCTGTAGAGTTTTTGAAGAAGAGTCTGAATGATGATCCCTCTCTGTTTGGTTAAAAAAAACATGACATCCTGTTTTTACATCTTTCATGGTTAGGTATAGTGTTACACATGTTAGGCGGTTAGGGTGAAAATTTGCATCCACTCAAATGGAGTTGCCTTTTTTCTGTTTGTTAGTATTCCATATAACTGGGACTTTTTCATAAACTGGAGTACATTTGTAAACTGATCACTTCCTCTTTGGGAAACAGGGGTTAGGAAGTCAGAGGAGGCATTTACCCACTACACTGTATCACATTTAAGACCATAATTTATGGTATATAGTGCTGTTGTGTTGCTGTTGTGTCTCCTGTACATTTAGATTCAAAGATTTACTGAAGGCTGATGTTACATTCATCAAGAAGGAGAACAAGCTCTCTTTAGTTGATCGTTGAGTCTGTCAAACTGTTTGAGTTAGTCCTGAGAATTCACAGGTATGACGGCCACAGGATTAGACTCTAAACAACAGGACACCACCCACTCAATTAACTACTGAACATCATGGACTGCGTATTGCCATGCCAAAAGTTACCTGACCTGCAAAAGTTAGGATGCCAGAAAAGAAAGACAGCTAGGGCATTTGACCCCAACAAATAACCTGCTTTTCAGTCAGCTCCAAAGCTGATCCAAGCCAGGCTGAGGAGGCTAATGTTAGCCAGGAGGCTAATGTTAGCCAGGAGGCTGGAGCTAACGCTGCTGATCCAACACACATCTGTGGATATTATTGAAAGACATCCATGAGTCTTTCAGGGGCCCAGTCATCTTTGTGGGTGGGCCTGCTACTAATACTACATTTGAATTCAGTTTTCACACTGAAGCAGGAAGAAACCTTACCGTTGTTGTTTCCTGTGGTGTTCCTGAAAGTCTCGTAGAACTTGGAGAGGTAGAGAACCATCAGCAGCTTGTCTGGTTCGGCCTCTGCAGCCATCTCCTTTCCCCTCGTCACTGGCTGGATGCCAAACTCCCGCTCGGCCACGTCAAACGCCAACTGGTTGTTCTCTGCCATGTCCTCCTCGTTCAGAGAGTCAAAGTCACTGAGGACAAACCAAAGGCAGGGAAGGTTAGCCTACATGCTCATGAGGTTTCTTGAAACATCATCATAGAAAACACCCTTGCACACTCATTTCATGAGGCAGGTGCGTAGAAGAGCAATGTGTCCATCAAAACTAAAGGTAAACACCCACACACTGTCTATCACTGTCTGCAAACAAACATTTATTATGTCTGTTACGTTTGTTTGTAAGTTAGACGGTGTGCGGGAGTTTAGCTTTAAGTCTTGAAACAGCTTCAACCTTCCTGCTGGATGGTAATGTGTGGTCAGGTGAGGAGGAAAACTGCAGGTGGATTCTGATTTACATGACCTAGTTTGTTTTTATTCAGTAAGTGATTAAGTATGCTAAAGAAAAGAGAAATTCAGGTTGTTACAAAAATGTCCCACAATGCTTTTGCACTACAGAGAAAAATCTTCTTACTGGCATGACGATCACAAGACAAAAAGTCTCCCGACATAATCGTACACATGAAAGGCTGACCATATGACCACAGAATAACAGAACAATGAGTACTTGTTATGTTAAAGGCTTTCTATGTGATTTTTCACACTTAAATATAATATAAATCAAGTATATCCTCTGAAAATAACTCTGTGAGTCATGACTGTCTACAATGGGTGTAACACCCGAGTCCCACTGTCTGTGATGTTTTCAGAGTCCTATCTTCACTTTGTTTACATCGTCGGGCCGGCCGGCTGACTCCTCCCCTCGTGTATAAAAGTTGTTTAATTGAGGGACTAGAGAAAAGAAGAATAACATACTGTACTCACTGCTTAACTGTGTTTCTAGATCACGCTCATTTCAGGTAAATTTACATGCAGTGTGAAGATACGAGCATCATAAAGATCGCTAGCATTAGCATGCTAACACAACAATACAGAGCGAGTTGTTTTGGTTTCTTGCTGGTGCTCAAGGGCGACATCTGCTGGATCATAAAAAATCACATATAAAGCCTTTAACTTTTACAAAAAAAAAAAAAAAAAAAAATGTACCCAATGATTTTGGAATTGAACTAGCATATTTGTGATCAATATGTATATTGACATTGAGAAAATGACACTGTTGGAAAGTGATTACAGGGGAGAACCTACAGAGCAGCCTCCCCTTCATCTGCAGCTCGTCTTAGCTTACAGACCCTGAAAGTGTTTGTCAGCACATATTGTAGCTCCTGGCACAGAGTGTCAGTGCAGCGGAGGATCAAAATGGTTCAGCACTAATCGATGATCTTCATAGTGAGCCTTGAATGAGTTTCCAAAGGACCAATATGAATTTGTGAGTGAGTGTGAGTGAGCTAATAAGATTGGACCCTGGTGAGAAGGCACTTTGAATTACAGCCTCCGACATCACAGTTTCAATGTGTTTGTGAATGTTGACACGTTAAGTGAAGCACTCTGAAGACTTGAAAGGCTTCATATAAATGACTTTTACTGTTTCAGATCACTTTAGGGCTTCTGAATTGTTTGCCAACATTGCAGGGACTTTATGGGCTTTACTCTTTTCTATTTTCTTGGGATTATTTCAGAGGTAAGTTGTCTTTTATTGGACGGGTTATTTCTGAGAGTTCAGAGATATGGACAGGATTTTGGGGGGTTAATCTTGAAAGACTTGCAACAACAGTTGAACAAACCAGGGTTGGGTTGTTTTATAGATTGTGCTTCAAACACTTTGCTGTCCCCCCTCCCCCTGCCCTATTCTATTTACAGTTTTATTTTCTTATTATTAGTATTCTTTTTTCTTTCTAAATCTTAAATTAATTATCTTTTTTCTCTTTGTACCTTTTTTTGGGATTTTTATTTATTTTTATTTTATTTCATGTATGTATTCTTGTATGTTTAAAAAATTATATATAAAAATGTGCCAGGATGAACAAAATATGTGATGAAATATGACAACATGTAATGTAGTAAAACAGCCTGCAATAAAGTATTTAAAAAAACACTTTGCTGTCAAGGTTTACTAACTCTAAAAACCTGCTACACTGAACCCGTTCAGCACAAAGTGACAGATAGCAGCAACAAGTTGCTAAACAGAGAGTTTTTCATTGAAAAGCCAGAAAGTTGTTTTTGAAAAAAAATAAAAATGTTGACTGCATCCCAATTGCACTGAATGTCTTGAACTTGCTTCAATGAAAAAAAAAAAATATATACATATATATATATATATATATATAAATAAAAAGAAAAGCCATATAGTTGAAGGGATCACAAAAACAACTCTCTCCCCCCCCTCCAAAAAAAAACTCTTCATCGAAGATCAAAATGTTTGTGCCAATTCCATATGAATTGAAACAGGTATTTGAATGGCCATAAGATATTTGATTTTAAAACTAGTAGCAGACTGGTGGACTGACCACCCATACTAAGAGTCAATGTACTCATCATAGCTAAAAAGTATACAAAATCAAATCATACGTCATCTCTGTATGAGTACAGATTATGTTATATATGAGAGAACATAACAACCTGCAACAACAAAGAGGTCAGTGAAGTATGTTTGAGTCCGTTAAATAAGCTCTCTCAAAGTAATGATGTCATTCCCATCAATCATGTCGACATTTTGATTTGCTGTCTCACTTGTGTCTGACTGGCTCAAGTAGGTCAGTGTGGACTGTTTGACATCCTGTTTTTGAAAGCGATGACTCAGCTGTTAGATTCATCACAATCACTCTGGTGTATGTGTCAGCTTTTCACAGGAAACTTGGAACAAAACTGTGATGCACTCGTTTGTTAAAGATGGTGATACCATCTTGTATATCCAGCACAAAAGTCTGCTTCTAGAAAAGAAAAAGAAAACAATATGAAATCCACCATACTGCCTACAGTGGTGTGATAAAATAAAGTGCTGGACATCACCACAAGGCCATTAAATTCATACTGAGATGGCTATTACACTCACCACTCTGAGTTCTATGTTATCACTGACATCTAAAGGGCTTTAAAATACTTATGACTTAACCTTTAAGGATTCAGGATACTTAACACCCTATCACACAACTGATTGGCTTTAAAAGTTCCTCCAACACACTCTGACCCGAGGAAGACTGGAGTCCTGTGATATGTATCTTACAACTGGAATGATCAAAAATATAGCTAGCATTCTTCTTCTTTTCTTGCTTTTATTTCATTTAATTAATTTGGTAATATATGTGTGAGTGACTCAGTGTTAATCTGCTTAAGGACAATAAGATGATAAATGTTCATCGATGACTGTTTCTCCATGATGAAGATGAATGTCGATAGATTAAATGTTATTATTTACCATTATGTCACATTTAAAAATACAAGAAATGTAGGCTTTTATTTTGAATTTTTTTGCTGTCTTCAACTGAGTATGTTACTTGCTGTTTAAATTCAATCCTGGTTTTATTTTGAAAAAAATGAAGGACCTTCTGGTTGATCGAAGGTTACAACATTAACGTTACTGATCAAAAACTAAATGAAAACTACCAAAAGGAACAGTAAAACAGTGAAGTGTTTGATGTCATGAGGTGGATTTTACTTTGGACTCGTCATCTGAGCTGTCTCAGTGTTTTAAAGTGAAATGAGACATTCAAAGATGCAGCAGGGTCGTTCTTTTTATTTATTTTTTATTATTTTTTATTATTTTTTCATTTTTTAAATCTATTTTTTAGTATCTATTTTTGTACATTCTTAATTTTTCTTTTTTTTTATTAAATTGTACGATGTTCACTTTTTGTTTGCAATCTTTGCTCTTTGCTGCTGTAACATTTTACAAATGTATATGCTGCAACATGTAAATTTCCCCGTTATGGGATAAATAAAGGATTATCTTAGACACTTTCAAACTGTGTCTAGAGGGATTCATTAATTAATGCTGACAGCCCTACTAATGAGCCCTTTCCATTTTAAGACTGAGACTCAATCTAAAATAGCTGCCAAAATGAACACTAGACTGTTTTTTTTTTTTTAATCGAATGAACTTGTTATAATGGTTTGGTATGTATTATTTGTTCGTTCTCAGGTCTCTTTTGCAAAGAGATCTTATAATTCTTGATTAGGGAGGGACTGTTTGAACACAACCTCAATAAAATACATTTTATCCTGCTTAGTTCAAATAGAGCCAGTCTGGACATGACTCCTCAGAAGTCCTCAGAAAAACTACCCCAACCTGAATAACTGTCAGTGACATGAGTTTGCAGCCTGGCTTGTGTGTGCTCTTACATGAGGTCTGGCCTCTGGCGGTGTATGAGAGCACAGAGGGCCAGGCCGTTCTTCCAGGAGGATGTGAGGTTGGTGACGTTGACCCCCCTGTAGTCTTGAGTCTGCTTCTGACACCAGGTCAGCAGCCGGCCAGGACGCACATCAGAGTCTGTGCAGGAAAAAAAACACATCCACGATGAAATCATTGAGGGGCAGACAAGCTGTTGACTTTGAACAATAAAACTTGTGTCATTAAAAAAAAACAGATTTTAAATCCAGTGTAACACTTAAGCCTTGTAACTAGATAAACTTGAATGACTTCACAACAAGCCTAAAGCAAAGTAACCCATGACGGTAAAGTCAGAGACAGAGCAGACATTCAGGTCTCTGCACAAACTGTCCTTCTTTTACAATCTTTAAAAAACTAAACTTTAGAAACGCATATCTGTTATGTAGTGTCTTTCTTTCCTGTACAGGGAAAGGAATGAGGAATAAAGAGAGGAATGGATTCCTGAGAGCTTGAAATCACAAGTTGTGCATTGTGTTTAAAGACTTTGTGATTTTTTGATCCAGCAGATGTCGCCCTTGAGCACCAGCATGAAACCAAAACAACTCGCACTGCATTGTTGTGTTAGCATGTTAATGCTAGCGATCTTTATTATGCTGGTATCTTCACACTGCATGTAAATTTACCTGAAATGAGCGTGATCTAGAAACACAGTTAAGCAGTGAGTACAGTATGTTATTCTTCTTTTCTCTAGTCCCTCAATTAAACAACTTTTATACGTGAGGGGAGGAGTCAGCCGGCCGTCCCGACGATGTAAACAAAGTGAAGATAGGACTCTGAAAACTCTGAAAGCATCACAGACAGTGGGACTCGGGTGTTAAACCCATTGTAGACAGTCATGACTCACAGAGTTATTTTCAGAGGAGATACTTGATTTATATTATATTTAAGTGTGAAAAATCACATATTAAGCCTTTAATAGGATGCAAGTTATGTCTAAACCTTTTTCACCATTTTATTGTTTGGTTTGGTTGAGGAGGCACACAGTTGAACAACAACTTCTAAAACATGTTTTTCACAAAAATGATAACCGTCCATGAAGTAAGGTTTAAAACAAGAGTAGGAACTGAATATGTCTCTTGTGTGTCTTGACTTAGAGTGGTGTAAGTGTGAGTCCATGAAGTGGTTCCTCTAATGGTTAAACCTCCATAGATTAGTCAGCTGTGTCTGCCACATGCTGTTTAAAGGTTTATTTTTTGGGCTTTTTATGACTTTATTCAGAGGACAGTGGATGGAGGCAGAAATCGGGGACAGAGTGAGAAATGACCTGCAGGAAAGGAGCCACGGGTCAGAGTCGAACCTGGAGAGACCGCCTGGAGGACCACAGCCTCCATACAAGTTATGGAGTCTAAACCTTTTTCACTATTTCAGCTGTGACTGAGATAAGGCTCACACTAGCCACTAGGCGCCTCTGCCGCATATTGTTTATCAGTGTAACCCTGCTGGTGCAGAGTAGAGCAGGTTAGCACACGTCTGTGAGAGGCATCATGTCTGACCCTCATGTGGGTGAAATGTTATCCCGCTGTATTGTCTGTGATGAGGTGTGTCAGCTTTGACTGAGATAAGGCTTAAGTTTCCCCTCAGCAGAGACACACAAGCATTCACTATGACGTCAGCCTTCTCTCCAGTGAGCCATTTTCAAGAGTTAATTTTCAAACAGCATGGCTGGTCATGCCACATTGACTCAGGGTTGAGACAGTTCCATCAACATTTGCAGCCTCTTAAATTAAGTTGTGAAGAACATGAAGGAACACTTTCATAAAGTGTTAATGGGCTTTGCATGCCTCTTATCTCAGCGGTGACTCATAGGCTCATCAGATTACCATTACAACATAAGAGGGAGCTTTGGAAGAAGAGTGATGTCACATTTGGGATGTTGGCAGCAATCCTCATGGACTATAATGTGCCGCAAACTTTGCACTCCCCAGCCTTCTGTGCGTGGCTCACACGCTAAAGCTAGCTGTTAACGAAGGACTTTTGGCTCAGAGGAGTGTAGCTGACGCGGTGTCAGTCGGACGTAAAATTGTTGGACAGTGTAAGCATTCGGCATTAGCCTACTCCCGCCTGGAAGACATTGAGCTGCCCGTAAGAAGACTCCAACAAGGCGTGCAGACACGCTGGAATAGCACGTACTACATGCTACAGTCTCTCACCGAGCAGAAGCGGGCCCTGGGAATATTTGGCTCCGAATATGAAATCCCCGACAATCTTACAGCGCACATTTCTGGAAAAAACTTGGTCTGTTTTGGCTCCATTTGAGGAGTTAACCCAAAAAGTGAGCTCGTCCGATGCTTTAGCATCAGATGTAATTCCTGCTGTGACCGTGCTTCAGAGACTTTTGACCAAAAAACAGATGTGGATCAGGGCAGTAAGTACTCGTAACAGTACTCGGTATCGGTGAGTACCCAAATGTAAGTACTTGTACTTGGTTTGCAAAAAAGTGGTATCGGTGCATCTCTACTTACTATTGCTGTTCTTATTATTATAACAATTATTATGAAAACTAATAAAATCCTCATCTTTCATATCATTATTATCATTCATTTATCATCATTATTACTTTAGGATGTTAGTGTTTAAACACCCTGTGGCATCAAACATGTCAGCCGCCAGGACAAAATCCTCATCTCACCTCTTCTGGATAAGTTCACAGATCTACGTAGAGGTCCTCCTACTTCCAGCTGGCACAAGGACTCCTGGCCATCAATGAACAGATGACGCACCTGAAAGAAAGAAAAATAAAATAATAGGAGGGAAAGACAGAAGAAGAGAACATATCCTTATCAGCTTTCAAAAAGGTTTTAAAATAGTTTACATAGAAAATAATTCACCAATCACAGAACTGAATGTAAAAAAAGTTCCCCAACACATAAACTGGATTAAAACATTTTATTCTGATGTCATGAAGCTTCATGAAATAAATATATCTTCATTGTTTATATTCAATTAGCTTTTCATTAAACACCTTCTGTAAATGATTGGGCTTCTGCGTTTGATTGTATTCTCATTTTTTTCCCTTAGCACAACTTGGTCACTTTATGTAGAAATATTCTATAATAAAAAGTTGTTTTTAATCATGTAAGTGTGGGACTGACCTGATGTGGGCGTACACAGCTGGAGTTGAGGTTGGGGTAGCGGGTGCCAGGATCAATGGAGTACTGTTCAAAGTTTTTACTGATGTTCTCTGTGGTGGTCTGAGGCAGCAGCCGGTAGAGACTCTCCCTGAGGAACAGCAAAGCAGATATAACCGGCTGGTTCTTCATAGAAAGATCTGAGATCACTTTGACCCTTTGATCTGTCTGAAGACAGGAAACACTGGGAAAAGCTGAGGGTACAAAAAGGTTGCTATAAACAATGTAAACTAAAAACCTCTCTCACCTTTTGGGATTGATGCTTATTCACTAACTGTCTGTGAGTGTCGCTCTTCATCACTCTTAAATATCAAAAGGGAAATAAACAGAGAGCACAGACAACTCTAAAGTTACAGTATGCTGCATTCAAACCCACACACCTCTCAGCCAGTGTCTCCAGAGGACTCTTGCCTTGTGTCCAGCCCTTCACCATCCAAGCAGTGTCAAAGGCTGCGAGAAAGCCCCGAGCACAACCAGTACCCATCGGCCAGAAGGGCTGCAAGCAGAGAACATGATGTAAGTAAGAACATCACACACAGTCTGACATGAGAAGAACACAACACCCTCTGTCCCTCCTTATTGTACCTCAAGCAGACTATCTCCCACCAGTGCAACCACCAGCTGATGTCCATGTTTCTCCCGGATCAAGGCGGCATTCTCTGAGGCGTACATGCTGGTAAAGTCGAACATGGCAACATCTGGTTGTCCATAGTGGTTGATGGCGTAGTCCAGCGATGGCAGCTGGTAGTTTGTTCCAAAATCAGCTGCTTCACGGGCGTAGGAGAGCAACGCTTCCTGGTTGACATTGTCCAGGCTCAGCAGCCGCTCCGTTTCCATGTAATCCTGTGGAAGAAAATATTTAGAAACTGCACTCCACCAGGACCGAGACTTTTTCTCTCCATAATTAACATTATGTTAAGTGATCTACAATACTTTAGCTGAAAGTGTTTAGAGTGGTTCTTGCACATAATGTTAATGTGTCTTTCCCCCAAAAACACAAGAAACAAAAAAACAATAAAAGACAGAAAGATGCTCCCAGGTGCCACCTCCCAGGTTGATTGTTTTATTCTCTTTGCTTGGCAACAGATATTTCTGTCGTGCTAAATATTTTTTAATAAATTAAATGGAAATTCAAAGTTTATCTGTTTTTTTTCCTAGGGTGCTAAAGATAAAAAAAAGGGACTTCTGATTTAAATTTTAATTTGGCTTTGGGTCTCGGGGCTCCCTGATTTGGATTCCATCATTACAGGGAATTTAAAAACTGAATTGATTCAGTTTTATTCAGCCATACAAGTAGCACATCATTAGACAGTAATGTGTTTATGTGTGAATACAACAGTGAGTGACAAGTCTAAGAAATGCCCCCCATGCAAGATATGATTTCCTTTCTCAGACATGTGATATGTATGTATGTATGTATATGTTGCCTAAATATGAAAATCAATACAAAATTAATCACAAAAGGATTGATTTCCTTTCCTATTGAGTCTCCCAGGAAATAACTGGTACTTGTTTTTTTGGAGGTGTGATATGTTATCATCACCAAAATAAAACATCCTAAAAACCAGGGCAGTAACAAAGACAAAAAATAAAGTAACACATATTGGAATTAATCAGCACAAACCCTATTTCTCATATTTTAAGTTGTGACTTTAGTATCCTGAGTTTCACTCCTAGAGGACTATAATGTCAACACAAAGTGGTTCACTTGCTGAATAAGTCAGATATCCAAAGTGATGAGGCCTCTGAGGCTCTGTGAGCAAACTCTCACACAGCTGAGAGTGTCGCAATCACTCTGCACTGTAAGGCAATGTAAGACGAGAGGGAGACCACTGAGGACACAGCGAGGCAGGGTTTCAGCACCTGTGTGTGTGTGCACAAGTGTGAGAGGGAGAGAGAGAAAGAAAGAGGCAGTCTGCACATGTATGCCACTGGAATGCCAGTATATTCAAGTGGTGTGTGTGTGTGTGTGTGTGTGTGTAATCACCGCAAAGCAAATTAAATTGTGTGGACTGCCTTGGAAAACTGACAAATGTCCTGACCCTTACCCGTATAGGAGGGCACTGGAGAAGTACAGCACAGGGGAGGAAAGTATTTAATTAAAGGTCCTGTTCATTATAATCCTCAGTGGAGACCCATCAATCAGCTGCTCACTGCACTCGTGAACACACACATTCCAATGTACCCAGAAAACACTTTCACTATCTGCTCTGAGACCAAGTTGTAATTATAGCAACCAGTGTGTGTGTGTGTGTGTGTGTGTGTGTGTGTGTGTGCTTACATTTATGATGACCCCTTTGTCCAGCAGACTCAGCTTCTTGGCCGTCATGACAAAGTAGTGGGTGTTGTCTTTGTAGTAAACTATATTCTCCAGGTCTATTCCTACAAAGATTAGAAAATGGACATGAGAGGGTGTAATAACTTTTAGAGGAAGCTTCAAAGTGGGGGAAGTAAACAGAACACTGCTATTGCTTACCCGTCTCATCCTTGAGTTCCAGGAAGAACTTCTGGTTAAAGATGAAGGCCACCCCACTGATCTCCTCCACTTTGGCCTCTGCTGTGGTGTTCCTGTTGACAAAGTTAGCCGTGATGGCGATGGCCAATTTCCCTCGAAACTCTTTGCGACTAAAACCTGCAGGCAAAACAAAGAAAACATTCGAAATAAAACAACATTCAGAGGGAAAACGTCTAGTCTTTTACAGCTAACGTCACATCAACCCACTCACACCCTGATAACAGAGGCTGCTATGTAAAGTGATGACTAATTCATTCATACACATTCACACTCCGCCTACAAAGCAGTGGGAGCAACTCTGGAGCCCAAGAGCTGTGGATAGGACATTCAAAAAGCATCTAAAGAGATAAACAAATGTAACCCTCCTGGCTGCTGTTGGTCTACAGATTAAGAGACATTCTTGGCACTAAAATAACAATATGCACCGACGTTTTCCAAAAAAGTGAATAACCTACTTAATGTGCATATTTTCAGATGAACACATAATAAATATGCACACAGAGAAAGCTAACACAGCTCTATAACAGTTCATAAACCTGCACACACACTACCCACAGCTGACCACACACACACACTATCAAGCTCCCATGTCAACAGGAAATGCTTTAGCCACTGACTGGAAGCAGCCTGACGACACCTCCCTCCTTTAATGGAAAAAATGTGGGTCAGGAACAAACCCTTTTTGAGGACTCATTTCAACATAAATGGCCCATTTCACCCCACAGCACCACTCGCAACTGTGGTCGCCCGTTAAGAGTTTCCTTCCGTCTTACCATCTAAGGTGTTCTTCCGTCCGTCAGCTCCGATTATAACATCAAAATCAAAGTCTGAGACCACATGGCTGGAGGGATGAACTTCTGCTCGCCAACCAGGACCTAAGAAAGAGCACATCAAAATAGAAGAACTAACTTTAATGAGATAACTTTCATACCATAACATTCATCTGATCTCAATCAATCGAGTTGATTATTCATACTCTTTGTTATATTATCTACAAAGACCCAACATGAGTCCATCATGAGCTCTAAGCAACATTTAGCAAAGATAGTTTCATTCACACTTTGTTGAGGTGCTGATCGATTCACAATTGGTTTCCTTTTTTTGACCACTTGAGGTGTATCTTGTTGTTCATCACCTGCCACACAGCAGCTTAAGTATGATTCTCTGTCTTTACGTCGACATATCAGAATCAGAATCTGGTTTATTGCCAAGTACATTTACACATACAAGGAATTTGACTTGGTGTATTGGTGCTAAACACATAAGGAAATAAAGCAGAACTAGCAACAACTTCAATAATACAGTATAAGAAGATATTACAATATATAAAATAGAATTTATAAATGTAAAATATAAAGATAAAAAACACAAAATGTACAAAAGGTGCAATGTAGGAGCTGTGTAGTGGACTATGAAAAAAAAATCTTAGTGTATGTAACTACTCACAGAGTGCATGTAAGGAAAATACATTTTTAAAGTCCAGTGGGCGTTAATGTAACACATAAAGAACAGTTTCAGCATTCACATTACTTTGATGTTTTACTGACTGTGGGGCTGATGAGAGTCTGGGTTATGTGGGAGGAGGAGGGGAGGGCAGGGACATGTTATCATCATTATCGTCTCATATCTCCAAATGACAAAAGACATTTGGCATGTTGGGGAGATTCATTTAAAGTACAGCTGAAGTGTTGCTACCAGCAGACTCTGTGAATAGACCACACAGTCCACTCTATGTATGTCTTTTGTGAGCCGAGACCTATCCATACATAGCAAAGACATGCAAAGGTGTCCCTGGGTGTCCCTGCCACTCACAACCCTTTAACACAGATTATAGCACACACACACACGTGCAGACTCACTGTCGTCAGTCTGCTCCGCTGGCGGCTCCAAAAGTTTAACAAACTCCACATTGACGTGAATCTCCACTCCCAGAATTAGACTTACTTTCAGCAGCATCAGCTGGAGATTGCGGATGCCTGGAGAGGATACAGACAAATACACACATTAAGGGATTTAATATTCAAAAAGGACAAAGAAAGCTCTCTATATGAGTTTAATGGGCACAATACTTCAAGACAGAAACAGTTATTAATCACCTTGCTCATGGTAATAATAGTGTTATGTAGCTACCAGCCTATTCTACTGCTTTACTGTATCATATGTAACCTCCTGTAATCTTATCACAAAGCTATAAATAGAAGTGATGGTGGCTTTTTAAAGAGTACGTTTCATTTAATAGCAATGGAAGTTTGCCTACAGTAGTTTATATAATACAGTCAGTTTACTGGCTGAGACTGAGTGATCAGACTGTTCAACAGTACAACCACCTGACTCTAATAATGTTCAGTAATCAGTAATTCTACACTGTGTGTGTTGTTTTTACTAAGAACTGTCCTCTTTCTTTCTACAAGTGAAAGTGTTTATAGTATATGCCTAGTATTATTTTAGGTCTATTGTAATTTATTGCTTTATTTAATGTAAATATTTAGTTTTTTAACTATTTTTACTAATTATACTACTGTTTTTGAGCTGTTGTAACAGAGAAATTTCCCCCAATGGAGGACCAATAAAGTTTATCTTTATCAAATGAAGAGGCATATGTTGATCAAAGTCCAACTTATTGTGTTTGTGGTAAAATGAATTCACTTGTACAAAGCCAGGGAAAAATAAGCCTTGGTTGTGCTACAGGACTTCTGTGGCCAACACAGGAGCTGCTTTAGCTCAGTCGGTAGAGCAGGCGCTCCAGCTTCAGTGTTTTTTGATCTGGTCAAATGTTCAACTCCTAGTGTGTCGCTCATAAGGACATGTTTTTCCACTACAGCTGTCCTATCAAACAAAAAGCAAAAGTTAGGAGTTTTTATGTTACATGGAAGCCTTAAGACTACGGACGTGCAAATTCTGAACACTAGCAGGTGTGCCAGCAAACCCCTTGTAAATATATTGTTTTGAACATATGTGAAAAAAATATATCTTCAATTTGAATTCTCAGTCATACATAACATATACAGTAATCATCCATTATCTATACTGCTTATCCTGTTCAGGGTCTGGAGACAATTCCAGCCGTCAGTGTGTGGGGGGGGGGGGGGGGGGGGGGGGTAAACCCTGGTCCTAGTCAATCACAGAGTTAATAACATAACAGAGTTGATGATAAGTATTTAAACTGGATAAAGAAATAGTGTAAGTCAAACTAAAAGATGCATGTATTTTTGGATGTGAGTTATAGTAAGAGTCACACACAGAAGAGTTCATCGCTGAGAGGAGATATTCATGACATCGTTACTAAAACTGGATAGAATGAAGTGCCAACAGAAAGTTCCCAGAAGGGAGCGCGCACACACACACACACACACACACACACACACACACACACACACACACACACACACACACACACACACACACACACACACACACACACACACACACACACACACACACACACACACACACACACACACACACACACACACACACACACACACACACACACACACACACACACACACACACACACACACACACACACACACACACACACACACACACACACACACACACACACACACACACACACACACACACACACACACACACACACACACACACACACACAAAAAAAATAGTACAGAGAAGGGCTGCACTATTTAAATATTAAAGTCTATATGATTATTCATATTTTTGAAAGATGAAAGGACTGCAGATATTGTGGTAATTTTATTTGACATAGCCATTTAAATTGAAGTTTTGAAGATGTCCGTTGTTAATATTTACTTTCAGTTTAATTTCCCATCACAGGTTTGGACTTACTGATGTGGTCGATGGAGCCAGCACAGAACTTTCCATAGAACTTCTTGGCACCGAGGCCCCTGAGGTCATGGATGGTGAAGGGCCAGAGATGAAGCACATTGTTTCTGGAGAAGCTGTCTCTCTTCTCGATCACAACCACCTTACAGCCCAACAGGGCCAGCTCAATGGCTGTCCGCAGACCACATGGACCCCCACCGATGATCAGACACTGGAAAAAAAGAGGCAGAGGGAAGGCTGAATGGGCTGTAATCATCAAAAGGGACACACAGGGAGAGATCAATCTAATGAAGGAGCTACCTTTTAACTCTTGTTTTAAAAAGTGAACAGTGGCCTTCATGATTCAATTTGATGCACATTTTTCACTTTTTAATAAACCCTTAAGAACATGATTTATGTCGATGATTATGTGATTTATGTATATCCAAACAGTTATTCAAGTAGGTGTGGGTCATATCTTATAGTTTGAGTGATGTTAATTCTGAGCTCTTGTTGAATTCATGTTGCTGGTGCTTTATCTGCTGTTTGATATCATCACACTGAAATGTGAACAAAGCTTCATCGAAAAAGTAAAAAGGATCCGCTATGAACAGTTACGGTCCCACTTCTATGTCAATGTGCTGTGTTGCGTTTTACAAATAAAGGTTATAGGCAAACCAAGTAGCTATGAAATGACTATATAATGACTTATATCACTTTGGAGAGAACATATTTTGGCATCTTCCAGCAGAACAAGAGATATAGAGAGTGATTTAAAATGTGAGTTACAGAGCTCCCATCCTGCTATAGTGCCAGATTTTTTCTTCTGAACAGCAGTTTCTACTGAAAAAAATGTGGATATTTCTGTTATGTTTGGCCAACCCTCAGCCCAACCCATTTCTGTTAATCTTCCCCCTGCAAGTCTGTGGCCTCTTTTCCCTTCTGGACATCTTATCATTTCCTTTAGCATGAGGTCATTTTCAACTTAGCAACATGGGCTGCTTATTATCCTTAGACATACATGCTCTGGCAGTTAGACAGATAAAATAACACATACAAGAAGAATCAAATGAAGAACTTAAGTCACATACTACTCTCTGACGATATGATGTTTGTATCTACACAAATTAGGCAAAAGAGAAAGTATTAACGGCTTTAAGTACAAGTAAGTAAGTATCGAAAGTCTTAATTAATTCTGATGTAAATGAATGGTTGTGACCTGAATAACCATCACCTAAAACCTTTTTTGCTCTGTTCAATTTTCTTTTTTCACACAGACACATTAGGAGATGATTTTCCATGTTAAAAGTTCAGCCTTCTTGTGTTGCATTGTAGCTGAGCTCCCATAGTAAAATGTCTATATTCAGTTGTTAAGAGTGAAACTGAGCTTAAAACAACTTAAGCAAAGATACAGTCTTTCCTACAGGGAATCAGATCTGCTCAAAGTTCCTCCTTCTACCAAAGAACCTACAGAGCCTTCATTTTGCAGTCATGATTAACAGTAAAAACACCACCATGCAAAAGTGAGAAATCTCATGGAAAAATACTCAGATGGAATCCAATCATAGGAACACTTGGTGTTGTTGAAATGGAAATTTGACCTATTACAAACTGTCTTGACAGTTCAAATATATTGAATAATTGAACATTTCAAAGTACTAAACAGAGAAAAGTATTGATGCTTGTTGGCTGTTACCAAAGATAACAAGCTAAGATTATCGGCATACTTTCTAATTCCAATAGCTTTTTCGCTCTACATAATAGAAAAGAAAAACTTTATTATTATAGCAGGTAAGCAGTTAGACACCCACCTTTAAAAGTCTATCAAACAACCCTGGATAAGTCCCTTCCATTACAGTAATTCTACCCTATTTGAATGTGTTTCACATTCTAGAGATGTACAGATGAATTTCAAACATCACTAGACTGCTAAGATACTTCATAAAACAATCATTTGGTCTACAAGTAGCCTCTTACTCCTGTACAGGTAAATCACAGTTGGTCTTACCCTGTTGTCTTTGCATGCTTTGTTCTGGTTGTACACCTTCTGTTGTGCCCTTTTGTCCAGTTTGGTCCAAAGGGCCTTGACCTTCCAGGTGCTGACTGCAGCTTTCAGTGAACTGTAGAAGTTACTGTAGTCCAGAGGATCCAGTTGGAGCTGCCTGCAGAGGATGCTGAAGGCCTGCAGAGTCCCTTTACAGGTGGAAGCTTGAACAAAGTTTTCAAAGAGCACACTGGCCTGCGCTGTACGCTCATCCTCCGTCTCACCCATCTCCTCTGATGGCAAGAAGTGTCCGGTCTCCTTTAACACTCGCTCTCCTCTTCCTCTCCTCCTTCTGTTGATAAATCCTTCCACACTGTCACTTCTACACTCCAGTCATGTAGTGGCTGCTGCCATGCTTACGTTGTTCTGAAGGAAAGAATAAAAGATTTTTAGAGACATAATAATCCAGAGCCCTGAGCTCAAATATAATCAGGTAAAGCAAAGCTTTTGCCGCAAAGATTGCAAGGGGAATAAAAACATCTTCAAGTTGTAACACAATCTTATACACCTGAAGAGTCGTCATAACAAGTAAGACATATTAAAGGAAGACCAAGCAGCAGTAGCCGCCAGCATCAGCACCAAGTCAAGAGAGTATTGTAGTGCCGATTTAACAGGCATTTGTAAACTGTAGAAAGTTTGCAAGAGACAGCACAGAGGCTAAAGAACTGATTGACACAATCACAGATCGTGTCTTTAATTGGACCGCAAGAAAAATAAAAGCATCACTAGATCTAGTCACTAGCTCATCCCTGGAATGGATTCAACGTTGAGATAGATTTATTGAATAGAAGACTAGAGACAGTGCACTCTGTAAAGGTTTTGTGAGTTAAGTAATGTATTCAGTGTGTAGATTAGAGAACACCAATAGAAATCTCAGGAAAATGTTTAAAACAAAGATGTTAACAAGAAAAAGTCATTTGGTTATTTTTAAGCCTAAAACAACACAGGGGCTTGTCTATTTGTACTTTTATCCGACAGTTTATAGCATTTCATTTGAATTATTTAGTAAAATACTCAAAAATAAAAATAAAATAAAATCAAAGTATGTTGGTTGTTACTTTTGATGTACTTTGCTAAGTTTTTTTTTTAAAGGTGAAAGTTAATAACAATTGAAAGTCAAAAACTGTTCATTGCTTTTCTGTGTTGACAATGGTGATGTTAGTTAGTGTAGAATATTAATGAATACATCTTTGAGACTACATTAACCTTTCTAACCCTCAGATGTGCATACTTGTATATTTGTTTTGCACATGATAAAAACATATGATTGTAAAGTCCAGTGTATAAGAGCATTTATTACCGTTCTTTCATCTACAAAGTGGACTGCGTTCTCTAAACCCATGCAACCTATTTACCTGTATTTATGAGGAGACGTGTCCACCATGACCACAACTGCAGTTGCTATCATAACTCAGTACACGCCACATCACATGGGTCCGTACCTCACAACTATCAACGTTACAACAGACTGAGAGCTCATACCAGTAGTTATTAGGATTTCAAACTCCACATGGTGAAAACATTTGGTACTAGAAAGAGTTACAAAGCTGCACAGAGACTACACACTGTGGACTTGGCTGAACACAATGGAAACCATCATGCAGAAAGACAGTTTAAACCTTGTTCCCACAGGGAAACCCCAAAAACTGACTGGGTCTTATGAACCAGACATATAATCCAGATCTTACCGTAATGCTTTAAAGATATATAAATATTTTCATCGGTTTAACAGCCAAAAACATTTCTGTTTTCATTCCATGTCCTCTCATTGGTCTCACTGCAACCAGGGAAATGTTTTCAGGGAAAAGGCTCTGAGAAACTTTTAGTGTATCACCTGGAAAACACGTAACAGGCTAAAGAAGCAGATTTGCTCCTCATTAAGCAATGTTTTCCCAACACTTACTTTGCAAGCTCACATCTGTAAAAAAACAACAGTTTATTATGAAGTGCTTTTAACACATCATTTTGACATTTGCTTAAAAGTTTTTAAGTATTAAAAGGTTGTCATGAAAAGGATTACAATCTAGTTCTACTTTGTATCATACTGAAACACAATGACCTGGCCTGCATTGATAGTAATGTCTTCTACAAATCACAAGGATCTAAACTTTCTGGTGGAAAAGTTTAAAATCTTGTAAATGAGCGGTCACATTACAAAATGGAAGGAATGTTGGCACACCACTGAAAATAAACTGTACAGGTCATTGCGTCGCCTCATATAGTTCAAGTGTCAATGTCCTGCATTCTGTATGAGGCACACAGGAACATATACTGCCTGGACCATTTACCTCCCTGTCATGAAATATATCCTGTGCTAACAACAACAAGCCTGCAGGGTTCAAACAGTCACTAATCAAGCTTACATGTTTTTTCTCTACAACAAAGATATTTCCTCCTCTAGCTCAGCTGAATGCCTGATAGGATTATGACTCAGTGCACATTTGGAGGGGTTCAGTTGAGCAGTCATAGGGGGAGCTCAAACGATGTGGCTGAAGAAATACAGACAAAGCAGTCAGACTTCCAATTCACAGACCAACAGCAATGCACCAGTGAAGAAATCCACCCACTGTTAAATACACTTGCAACTAGGACTAATGCAACCTCTGGTACCTCTTGATAAGCTTTTATGCCACTCCTCTCTTACAAGAGAGGCTACAAGAAACAACACATTCTCGACAATAAGCCAACATAACCTTTTCTGCCTTTGTATTCATGAAAGGAGAATATTGAGAATGATGTGCACCAAAAGGCCGAGGGTCAGAGTTGACACTTTAGTAAATGCAGCTTATCCGGTTGTCAGGGGGTTGGGATGTGGTACAGCATGTAAAGCAAGATATCTAGTTGCCCCTTTCAAGGTCAACATCCAACCTACTGAGGAGACTCATGTCCATAACAAGAAGGTCTGGATGGCTAGTAACATACTGCAGGATCTTTCTCCAGTAGGTCAAGCTCAGCCAACCAAGGGAACATTTTTGATAATACAAGGTGTGAATGGCTAATACTGTACCCCGGGGTCTTACCCTTATTAGACAAGCCCAGCCAAAAAACAGACGAATCCCATTTCAGCTGCTTGCATCCACTATCCAAAGCACATTATGTAATGGGTTCCTCGTGAGTTACCCCGTATCGGTTTTGGTCCTGTGTAACCCTGGCATTACCACTTTTCAATCAGCCTGACCATCTGATGTTCCATGTTATCCTTTTTGTGAAAAATGGCTACAGGATAGTTCAAGTCTTCATCTGCGGGCTGCAACTTGCACCCAACCAATAGGGAGGAATTCATTGGATTTCATTAGAGAACCGTGGTCTAAGCATTGGAGATTCTGACAACATGTGACTTGACCATGTGAATTGGTGGCGAAGTCAAACCCCCTCTAGAAATGTTTATTCAACTTTATCCAAAAAATGTAGACATAGATGTAACTTAGTTGATCCCAGGACTGGATGGAACCTGTGATCCCTACTTCTACATACCCACAGCAAGATTCTCAGGCTGGGCATGGTTGAAAGCTTTCTCAAAGTCCCCAAAATACTGGCAAAAATGGGCAAACTCAGATGAACTGCCTACAATCCTGCAACAATATAACTGGGCTAATGCAAGTTTAATTGTGGATTTGATTCACTTTTGAAAAAATGCATCCATTAATATATTACAGACAACCCAGACATCCCTCTCCCCAGCATCATTTTCTAGCTTTTCCAGGGGGATGCCAATGCATTTTCAAAGGGGATATTCCCTACAGCAAGCTCTAGGTTTACTCCGGCATCTCCTCCCAGTTGACCATGCCCAAAACACCTCCAGACAGAAGCGCCCAAGAGGCATACTAGTCATCAGATGTTGATTTTGAGAACAAGCAGTGAGAATCCCCAAGGACATCTTCTGGTCCCCTCCTTTGGAAACGAGGACCACTTTCCTGTTATGCCAATCCACAGATACAATGCCAATGGTTTAAGTAACACTTGGTTGGCATGTCAACCAAAAACAAACAACGCTGTATAGTGCCTTCATCATCTGAAGGGAGAAACTCAACCATTCTCAATACATTGCAGATGAGACACTTCTTGTCTATTTTAGGTGGCATTGTGTTGGATTGGAGACAGTGGTTGAGAGGACTCAGATTCTTTTTGTATTCCAAACTCTTCTAAATAACAGACTTATTACATTATTTGAATCTGTTGCCAAACTTACTGCAGGTATCTCGCTGTCACAGTTAAATGTCTGATCCTACTGGAAGCCTAGAGTATTCTTCTCAGTAATATTACAGCCATGTAATCTGCATGCGTTTGTCAAGGAGCTAGAACGAGGATTCTTCTCTCTTACACACAAATACAACATCAAAACAACCCGAAACAAAACCACCTGATACCTTGTGGATGAACTCTATATGCAAAGAGTGTGTATGTCAGGGCAGGGAAACAAGCTTGCTGCAAAAGGACTAAAGCTGGCTGGCCCTTTAGTTTGTTCCAGATCACATATCTGATTGCACACACACACACACTACACTTACCAAGAAACACACACGTTCCTGTAAGTCCTTGAGTGGCCCAAAGGGGGTCTTAGATCTCTGCAAACCGACTGTTTGGCTGCAGACAGAAGCTTCTCAATTACAATTAACCCCTCTGTAAATGCCTGCAAACATTCACACACGCACGCACGCACGCACGCACGCACGCACGCACGCACGCACGCACGCACGCACGCACGCACGCACGCACGCACACACGCACACACGCACACACGCAATGCTGAATAATTCAACCCATTCAATGGAGAGCACAGCAGACTCAGCATGACCTGGCCAGTATAGATTAGTGAGGAAAAGGGAGAGAGAACAAGAGAAAAGAAGCAAAAAAATCACAGTGTTACACGAGAAAAACCTGTGACAGACCGAGGTGTCTTTGACTGTATGTGTCCAACTCAATAACTGATGGTTACAGGGGCTTCAACAGCTTTAACAGTTAAGAGAAGACTGTCATAGCAAAATAAACTTTCTTTCTGCCTCATCCACATCTCTAAATAACAGGAAACCACTGGACACAATAAGCTGGAGACAAAGACATTCAAGAGGTTTTTTGTTTTTTTTTAAATACCCTCCTTATATCAGGTCAAAGAATGACTGCCCTACATCTGTTTGGCTCAGCTAACAGTTAAGTGTCTACTGAGAAACAGAGCTAAAGATCTTTGGGAAGGATCACAACATGCGGATGCTGTACTATATATAACCACATCTGGCTGTGTGCCTTCTGGTAGCCTACAGGAAGTGGTTAACTTAGTATCTTTTCTTTCTAACTTTTGTGGGAGGGTGTGGGGGTTTCCAGTATCTACAGATCTGTTTGCATTTCAAGGAAAGTTTTCAACTGAGGGGATCGGCAAACACATAAAAAGTTTCTATTACAAACTGATATGGACTGTATATTTACTGAAATAGTTCTGGTTTCTTTGTCACAAACACAGAAACACAGAAACACATGTACTGCTCTGTATGGGATATTCTGCTAAATGTATTTTAACCCCCTAAAAAGTTCCATCTACAGTAAAGTAAGTATCACTCAGTAACCCAAATATTTGCTTATTTTCATCACTTCACACTGCTGTCATTCAGCCTTCCCCTCTGGCAACATCTGTATTCCACAAAACTTCTGCAGTTGTGCCCTTCAAAGGTTATTTTGTGGTTGTTTTACATTATCATTTACAGTATACAGTTTTATGCAAACCTTTATCTGTCTCAGTGTTGCACAGGTTCACATGCACCAGTAACACATCATCAGACCAATTAGAAATCTATTTGGTGACCGGGAGACTATTGAAAAATCAGAACATCTTTGCAGCTTTAAGAAAAGTAAAGTTTGAAATAGCTCATTACTAAAATGTTTGACCCAAAGTGCTGGTTGATGGGTTTTCACAATGTGCAGTATAGGAACTCAGACAACCATAAAAATGTGTAATTTGGTCCTGCAGAATAATTTAGTCTACAGTAACAACATGGTAGTCATGCAGGTCTCCAGGGTGTACCCCACCTCTCCACCTCGGTCCAAACACTACTTTACTCGCAGAGTAAACCAGTTGCTCTCGCCTGTCCCTTTACATGTGAACAAACAGTCAATACATTTTCAAAACCCAAAGAGACAACCTTCAGTCGGGACTTTTGTATTCAATCTGCTTTTAGTTTATGTTCTCAACTGTTGTAGTGACAAATATTCCAATTTATAGAAACTGCTGTCAGTCATTATTCCAAATTTGTCTTTGTTTGAATACAGTAAATTAGTTGCACATTTACAAAAAAGGAAAAAAAAAACACGTCCCCTACAGCTGCATCCTTAAGAGATCAAGTGCCACTAAAGTCTGATTTGGAACTCTGGATTAAGAGATACACAAGATATAGTATCCCATTGGAGATCCCACCATCTCAATATACTACAGCATTATTGGTCGTAACACTTAACCATGTCTGCTGGTCAAAGAGACAGTCCTGAGTAAACACCCCGGCACTAAAAGACCCTTCCGGCCAAGAATTAGAGAAATCTGTTTTGTGTAATGTAAAGAATAAAGGCAGCAAAATATTCCGTTCTGAGTATCCAGGAATGCCCAAGGAACTCAGGACGTACAAGTTAAAGAAGTCATGTTATAGGAAATAGAAAGATGACATTACAAAGTACAGAATCAGGTTACTGATAACTGGAGGCACAAGAAACTGGAGCTTAGGGGGCAAGTAGAGCAGGAGAAGTGTATTCCCGAGGAACAGACAAAGAGAGGCTGTATCCACAATAATACTGCAAACTTACAAAATGTTTAGGTAAAGCCTGTCGAACTTTTATATGCATAAACCTTGAACAACAGATGCAATCTCTGTCTTTGTATATCCAGAGGACAGGACTCAGATCACTGGTTTTAACCTTGGATCTGAGACCCCCAAAGGGGGGCGCCAAGATCTCAGGGGGGGAGCAAGGCTTTTCTGCTCTGAGATTGTCAAAATGAGATATGTGCATATTAACTTTAATCATGATAATACACTGGATAGTCTTTGTAAAAGTCTTCTGGTAAGAGCAAGTGTAGGCCTATTCTATCAGGATTTTATCAATAAAAACAAATACATTTAATGTCCATTTTTATGTCTTGAATAAAATTAGGAGGGCTCCGGGCAAAAAAGGTTGGAAACCAGTGACTTTGATCAAGAGATCCATGGTCATTGTAATCTAAAATGACTCAAGTATCTTGTTGAATTCCTTTTATATTAATGCCAACACAGCCTACCTGGAATCATTTAGTCTGTTATGTATCAAAACAACAAACATCTCTCAAAATACTTTTCCTCAACACATTCTTCTCTTCTACTATTTTGTCTTTTTCAAAACTAAGAAGTTGATTCCAAAATGCATTACCTAATGCTGTCTGTTTTTGTGAGCTTTACCCACAACCAAAAGCAGAAAACATTAATTTTGTGTAAATCCTTTTGCTAACTTCCTCCTGTGACTGATGTTGCTACATCATTTCTCAAACTGATTGTAGCAATATTACTGAAACAGGCCTAAAAAAATAGGGAGGGGCCACTATTTTCAAAATTTTAATAGTCATTAATTTATAAATAAATTAGTGTTTGTGCAACCATCTTAAAAATATATTTTCCTATTTTTTGACCTGCGCTTTGTAATGGGATAGGCCCACTTCAGACAGTGGCTGAAGGGGATCTGATAGCTGTTGGCTCACCGCCATGAAATCACAAAAGAAGATGAAGAAAGCATTAGTGCCAACGGCCAGCAGTAATCAAAGAACTGCCAGAGACTTTTTAATATTTTTGCTCAATGTTGTTTTACATCCTGACAAACAGCACAGTGCAGAAATGTTGTTCTGTAAGAAGTCACAAGATTTTGTAAAATCGGTTAATCACTAAAAGTAACAGAACTTTAGTTGTGTGGAGTTAGTGACCTGTTAAGAAGTGTGTGTGTGTGTGTGTGTGTGTGTGTGTGTGTGTGTGTGTGTGTGTGTGTGTGTGTGTGAGCAAGTGTACATGTCTCAAATAGGGATCAAAGCTGAGTCAACAGGTTCCTTCGAGAGAGAGAGAGAGAAGTCGGGAGAGCGAAGAGGATAATGTGTGAAGTCAGGAGGGCTCCGACTGAAGGGGAGTGCAGACTGCAGAGAATTCTGTTACAAATTCTTTAGTTTTGAAATGTATGGAATTTGAATCTGTCCACATACAGTGCAGCCTCAGCAAGTGGATGTGGTGAGGCTGGATGGATCATTTACAGAAACAGCTTTTTTTTCCCCTTCGTGAATACTGAAAGTATTAACAGCTGGAAACAGAAAAGTCTTCTGCATCAGAGACGCCTTCACAATGATGACGATTTCTAAATGAATAACCAACAACATCTGCCTAATGAAAAGTAAACCAAATATGCTTTAAACTATTGTTCAGACTACCTCCATGTTTAACTCTAAATCTTTATTAAACTTGAGAAATGCAGTTCAGCAGACCTGCAGTGTCATATGAACCTTAACTCAACACTCCCCTAATCACATTTCTTTCAAGATCATCTCATCACAAATAAAACTATTTTACTTGCTCCCATGACTCACACAGCCTGCATGGTGGGCCCATAAGGACGCTGACCCAGACGTGACTGAGAGCTGATATCGTTAATTCAATTTTTAAATCTTACACAAGATCCAAAAGCTACATTTACACAGATTATAGTGTACATTCACTTAAGCTGAAAGTGTAGGTTTTTAAACACTGTGTTCCTACTGTTATAGCAATAGACTGTATAAACATGGACACAGTCTCAGTGAGGACATCCACTGGTTTCAGAAAATAGGTGTTAGGAAGCCAAACAATGGCTTATATCTTCTATCTCCTACCTCCTGTCTAGTGTCAGGCAAAGAGATGGAGTTAAGCCTTAAGCGTCCTAGCAACAGTTACAGCATGCCCATCAGAGTCAAATCAACCACACCCCTAATCATTTATGAGTGACATTTAGCCTTGATATAATCAAAACAGGTGAGTTATAGAAAAATGTACCTCCTCAGACAATATAAAGACATGAGCCATTCAGACCATAACGTATTTTTTAACCAGTCTGTAAACATGTTGAATGGGCATTTAAACTCAGCTTTTAATGGCATTCATTTGGCTTTTCCAGCCAGCCTCAAGTGGATAATGGATGTTGTTGTTTTTTTGCTTAATTTTTAAACACTGGAGGTTACTGCTTTCTTCAACACTTTGTGAAGTACATTCATTTTATTGTTAGGCTTTTATTTTGAATTTAAGTTGAGAGTACTTTACTTGCTGTTTGAATTCAACTGCTGCTTTAATAAAGTAAGGAACTTCTTGGTAGATTGAAGGTTAGGACATTAACTTAACCACAGGAAAAGGGAATTTGTTAAGGATCAAATACTACATTCAAACAGCTAAAAGAAATGGTGAAAAAGTGAAAAGTTTTACATCATGAGGTGGATATTACTTTTTACTCCTTGACTTAGCTGTCTTAAAGTGAAATAAGACATTCAAAGATGCAGCCCTGATGTCTTCATCGCTGTGACTACAGAAAGACACTGCAGAGGCTTATCCACGCTACCCCTACAGGAACAAAATATCATGCAATTAATCGCTATATAAAGAAGAATGTATTCATTTCAGAGCTTAGTTAATCACGATTAACTAGATAATAACCCCTATACATATTGTTTTATTATTCTGTGTTTTGCACCAGACATTGCTGAAACTGAACCTTCAATCATAATGTAATTTAATTAATAATATAATTGTTTGTTTCTTAATACATTATGAATAACCTTACACTCAAAGCCAGTAGCTGCTCAAACTGCTAAACGGCCTCTCAGGAAACTTATGAGCGAATATCTTAAAGCCACATCAGACTGGTTTATGGCTTGAAGAGACACTCCCACACTTAACTCACTGATAAGAGGCTTTAAGGGGGAACAACTTACTCATCAGCTCCTTGTTTGTTGTAGCAGAAAACAGCTCAAAGGAATGTGAATCAACTTAAAAATACAGAGAAGAGTCTTTACATGCGAGTGGTCACAATTAAGTTTGATTAATCCAAAAGTGCAGAAAAGTTTAATGACAGCAAATGTGCACCGTGTAACAGAATGATGTTAACACATTCATTATGTTTTCTTGTTAAATTCATTTCTTAATTTCTGGCCATCAAGTTGCCTACTGACATCCAGCAAAACATGGAGACTGATGTGCATGCAAATAATAAATGAACTGTGTGAGCATAAACTTGTGAAAGCGGCGCTCCAATGTGCTACTTAATATCCAACAGTGTTACTTTAGCCTTTTCACATTTTATACACTCTTGAACACTTCTGCCCCTGAAACCTCTCTGAGTTGTTCACACATGCTTCTCAAGCGGGAGACGATAACTGCCTTCATATCGATACTTGTAGGTTGACATATTGACAACATTAACAAAAAGAGCAGAGGAGAACGTACAGGCGAGTTGAAAACATAATGAAGCAGTTTCACAGAGATCGCACATACATCTCTCCCAGGATAAAAACACCATCACCCCCTCAAACATACTTGAGGTTAAGTCACCTGATCATACTGTTCTCATATTGGTAACTCCCAACTTCATGGGAAAATCTGGCCAAATGTAGGAGGAATCATTCCAGGTAAAGTCGGATAAAGTCAGAGTGTAACATTTTGCTGATGGAGTTCACACATGCATCGGTCTTATGTCCAAAATGTCAGGAAGTTTTCTGGAGTTTTGTGCATCTGTCGAAGAACAATTGGAGTAAGAATTTCACTTTTTTTTTGCTAATTTTGCTAGCTGTGTATATTCTTCAATCCAAGTTAAAATATTTTTAATGCCATGTGACTATGAAAAGCATCTACATTTGATTAAAATGTAGTCTTAAAACTACGATGTCTACATGAAAATCATTTTAGAAGGGACCAGAGGGAGAATAGCAAATGGACAAATATTGTTGGTTTTCACTTTGTATTGGAGCATTCGATCTTTCCAGGCCTCAACAGGAAAGGTCAACACCTGAGACAAAGCTTCCATATCTGAGTTCTCTGCTTGGAATAGACTTTCATGATAAAAGTCTTATCACACCTACAGCCTTAAAGGAACAGCTGACTTTTTATGAGTTTGTTTACTGACTCACTCACAAACTAAACCAAGAGCTCTCACTGTTTGCTGTCTTACTTCATATGTTGGGTTAAAAAAAACTTTGCTTAAAGGCATGCATAGTAAAAAACAAATCCAGGAACTTACGAGTTAAATGTTGGACATAGGACTGAAACATGTTGTACTTGTACTCTCTCTTAGCTCATTAAAGCATCAAATCATTTAAATCTGTTAACAACACCAAAGCTTTGTATGTCATTGCAAAGTGTAAAATAACTTGTGACTGCAGGAAATAAGTTGCACAAGTATAACTGAAGAATCAAAGCAGTGCAGATATCCCTTATGAAAACATTATTGAACACTAAGGCAGCTTATAACAAAGCACTAAAGGAGCAGCTGAGTTTTATGACAAATCTTCCCGGGGGGGGGGGGGGGGGTAAAGTACAACAATATCCTACTCCCTGCTTCACTGAGCCTGTGCTTGAACTCCGGTTGGCAGGAAGGTTTACTACTTGTTCTCTTCTTGCATTGAAGAGGTTTACAAAGCATTCAACATATCAGTTGTAACTTCAACATACTAAGTGAGCTAAAACCCTATAGTCTGACCTCATCCAGCCTGTCTGTAGTGGACTATGGAGCCATTATAAAACCCAACAAACCCCCCGACAAGCTGCCTGTTCAGTACGGTAGATAAAATAGTTAAGACCTAAATTTAACAGATTCAGAAAGAGAGCAGTACTCCTTACAGAGCAGGATAAAGTAGTAGATGACATAAAAGCAGGATAATAGTTGAACACACTGACGTCATGTGTAAACAAGGTCCAGACTTTTGTCTCAACCAGATCTCTGTGTTGTGTCAATGCTCAAGATGTAATGTGTCATATTCACAACAGATGACCATCACTGTTTTAGTTTTTGCTGCTGAGTTTGTCAGTGCTTCAGTTTGTTGACGTGTAGTTACATCATCTATGTGGGCTGTATTTATTTAAAAGAGACATTAGGGATGATCACATTTGTATGAATTCATATTTAAGTGTCATCACCCTTGCTAGTCAACAAGAGTAATAATATTTAGCCATATTTTTATGTGTTGCCCCTCCTGCTGGTCAAACGTTATTCACAAACTGCAGCGCAACCACCAATCCATCCCAGACTGGCTGTAGCTCCAGTTATTCAGCCGGCTCTCCTCACTCTACTACCAGGGTGTAAACAAGCAGAGTAAACGGATAGCATCTTGTAGGAACAGCACAGTTTGGCTGTATTTAGATCAAGAAAATGTAACGGAGGTAAAAATGTATGTAGGCTGTGAACTGTCATATCGACCTGAGCAGTGCGTAACCACAATTAGCACAGGTATGTGGATGTTAACCTGTTTGTGTTTTCTTACCTTTAGAAACTTTAGTAGTTTTAATTTAAATTTATGTTTAACAGACGAGGGAATTAGTTGCCTAGGAATATCACTATTTAAAATGTCCTCATTTTTTCTTTTTCAAACTGAGGCTCTCTTGATTCAGCATTTAAGAATATTTTCCAGCCACTGACTGGTGTTGACAAGAACAAGCAAAGAGAAACATTTGCATCTCTTGTCTGGTTCATTAAATGTAAATATCAGGGATGAGGTGAACCCTTTCATACAAGCAGAATTTAAATACAGGGAAATCACTTCAGATTCAAACTCTGTGACGAAGGGACTAAATGTCTGTCCCTGCTAAATTTCAATGATATGAAAATAATTCAATTGCAGCACTTTTCTTTGTCCTTTCAAAAATGGGACCCTTTTTTTGTTTTTTGAGTTATTTTACACAATTTACATGCATTTCCTTTGTTTAAATTGTGCACCTTCATGTTTTACAATACATTGTCTGTGTAATCATTGCATGAGTAAAAAAAACCTGCTCTAAAATGCATTACTTAAATAACAATGATAAACTAAATATAAGTTAACAAAAAGAACTGAGTGCTTAAATGAATGGCTTTACATTCTGCAGAAGCAAACCTGCATTTTAACCGAGAGTTCCAATGCGAGATAAAAAGCCTCTCCCAAACAAAGCTGTATCATATACTGGTGTTTAAAACTGGTCAAAGGCTGATGTGCAGAAATGTCCTGATCACATCAAAATACAACACAGAGGGCAGGGTCTCTGCAGTTGGAGTAACTCAACACCTCAAACTGGTCATATTTGAAAGGACAGACACGTGAAGGATATTGATCCGGTCGACTTTTGTTTTTTTAGAAATTACGATACAGTAGGAAATTTCTCTAAAAGTCAAACTCTCCTTTAAAAGTACAATAAAACTAAATAAACTTTCAAAGGCAGTTGTAGACTGAGCATCTGGGTTGTCACGATCCCTGAATTTTAAACTTTGATAGAATACTAGTAAATCAAATAATAACTCCTGTTTAGATGCCAAGGCAACAAAATCAGAAGTCCTAATAGGCATCCAATTTTGTTTTTTTAGTCACAGAAATTGCAGACAATCTCCTGCAAACAGTCTTAATTGTACAGATACAGTGGCAAAATGTGTTACTATTGTAATGTTTGCAATTCAGACCGTGTTCTGTGCTTTCTTTGGGTTAAACATGAGGCTGACGATCTATATTTTTCTAATGCTTCTGTACTTTTCATCGTTCATTAAAATAATGGATACTGTATGGGTACTGAATAATACCAAAGTATCAAAAATTTAAAAAAAACATTATTCCAGGACATGTGAGCCTGACTATTTATTTACCAATGGCTGCAGGCAGCATCTTAACAAAGACAGACCTATTGTTTGTCTGAACTAGAAACACAAATACACTCCGATTACTGTTACCATACCCACAGAAATGCTGAAGTTCAACATGACATTAATAGATCACCTTAAATATGAACAGTTCACCAAAACATTTAATAAACTCTTCTATATTAGGAAGATGTATAAGGGAGTGCTACACCAGGCTACCTAATGGGCTACCAATCCCTAATACATGCATTATACAAGTTTCAATAACTCTGTTAAGTGTAAAAAATGTTAATTATTTTTTAATCATAACATCTTATTAAAATCTGGTTAGTTTCAGTAAATAATATAGCTTCTCCTGTCTTATATCTTCCCCTCATTACTTGCATGCTTCATTGAGTAAATTGGATTTTAAGAGCATAGTCAGAATATAAGTAAGGCCTCACATGGCCTCTAACACAGACTTCAGTAGCTTGGCTTAAATGTACACACCATATGTTTGGTTTAATTGGTGCATGTGAAACCTGAAATCAAACCCTTAATCCTTACAGTATTAACGCCACACACTGTGTAGGTTTGGCGCTGGATTAGGGCTTGCAATCCGCGAGCAGTTGTGACATTACATCCCACACAGTATGTCCACACTGTGCTGCGATCCTAAAGCACTATTACAGCAAGTTAAAGGGTGTGTTGAACTAAGCAGCAGACCACCTGTTTGTGTGCGGCTAATGTTAGCATCTTTTGACACAACAGCTCAGCAGGAAATCCTGACTTAGAATGATTTGATCTGGTTGATACTGTAATGATCAATTCTAAGAAACTAAACAAATATCCTAACAGGCCAGGCCTTGTGGTTGGTTGTGCCACAGACACGCACTGCAACAGACTGTCTAGACTCCATGGTTTGGATTAAATGTAACACCCATAATGTGTGCTGGGATTTGGACCAGTGTGTCCTCAAGAAGTACAGGATTTTGTAGGTTAGCTAGCATTAACACCATTTGACTGCTCGTGAACAACATGTCAGTCTGGTCACAAGCAGTCGAGATTCAAATATACATAATGTAAAGTAAGCTTTAAAATATGAATTTAAAAAGGGTGTATCTTAACATAAGTGAAATCAACGTTTACACACAGCAGATGGCAGGCTAGTTATAGCAACAGGTATAAATGGCAATTACCACATCTTACTGTCCTGGTAGAGATTTAATGTGCCAACGATTGGCCTCATTCAACAATATGTAAGGTTTTTCATAAACTTGTTCTGAAGTTCCTCAAAGGAAGAATGATCAACCTGTTCTTAAATATAATATAAATCAAGTATATCCTCTGAAAATAACTCTGTGAGTCATGACTGTCTACAATGAGTGTAACACCCGAGTCCCACTGTCTGTGATGTTTTCAGAGTCCTATCTTCAATTTGTTTACATCGCCGGGATGGCCGGCTGACTCCTCCCCTCATGTATAAAAGTTGTTTAATTGAGGGACTAGAGAAAAGAAGAATAACATACTGTACTCACTGCTTAACTGTGTTTCTAGATCACGCTCATTTCAGGTAAATTCACATGCAGTATGAAGATACAAGCATAATAAAGATCACTAGCATTAGCATGCTAACACAACAATGCAGCGCAAGTTGTTTTGGTTTCATGCTGGTGCTCAAGGGCAACATCTGCTGGATCAAAAAATAAATAAATCACATAAAGCCTTTAAACCCAAGAGTTGTTTACACCCCGTGGTCTCAAAATGATGATTCATTTGGTTAAATGAAGAGAAACATATCTCGCTCTCATACCGCTAAATGTCAGCAAGCTATTGCTGCTAGCTTAAAAAAACTTTATCTGCAAGCAATATTCTTGTACACACCCTACATATTGTGTATAAATCCAAACTATCTCTTGAAGACTTCCCCTACAGTGTTTTCCTTAGACCCAAGTCACCCCTCCTCCTACATCTCAAATTTGGTTCACTTTGGAAAATCCTCTGACACACTGCAGCTCAACTTGGCCTTTCTCATCTGACAGCATTTGGTCAGCCGGTGACAGTGACACTCGGCTCCCTGGTGTATTTTTGTCTTCCCGTTTCTCCCCCTGGGCTGATATAGGCAGTGCAAACCCCGTATAAGTCTCCCAGGCATTCCAGGAAGCAACAGCTTGCGCAACGGCTTTTTGTGCTGCATGGACATCATGCTAGATAAGAAGGAAAGGTCGACATGAAATGTCCTGAGATTATATCGAGGGTTGGCTGCATAACAGAAGGAAATGAAGACAAAAACAAATAGAAACAAAGAAGAAATGACATAAAAACTTGTAGCACTACTCGGGTCAGTTAAGATTTGCAAACATGTAGGAGTCTTTATCAAGGACACAGACATGAAGAGCCAAACAAGCACTTCAGTTATCTGACAGCTTGAAGCTTGAGTCATTTCTGGTTTCTTCTCAGCCTAGGCTGAGAAGAAACCACAATGTCCTTTCTTTTGAGAAATGCTTTTATAGTCAGCACAGTAGTTATGAATTGAAATACTGTATATAGAGCATGGCATTTGGTAGCATCACCAAACGATCCTCTTACCCAGTAGTACAGTGACAGCCCAATTTCACAATATGTAATGGAGGGCGTTTAGGATTAAGATGGTATGGATGTTACAAAAATAATCCCCATATATCACAGGAAAGGTTAATGTTTTTAACTTTTCTGTGACTAAAAACTGTTTCTATATGTCTGCTCATTTTCAAACAATTCTCTCAGTCAAACTAAGAGGTCACTGCAGTTATTGCTGACTCATCTGTGTGCCTTTTAGTCTGGATTTGTAAATGGTTTAGCCATTTGTATAATTATTATAGACATCAACAGTCAGGTGTTTCTTTTACCTGTTACCCAGCAGATGTTTGTAGTTTCACAGGTTGTTTATTTAAAATCAATTATTTAGTAAAGATTCTAAGAGAAAACATGTTACTTTGAGTTCAATATTTCTGCATTTAGAGCTGTTCTCCTCTGCTCTTCTTCTCCGTTTGATAACAGAAACCCAGTGTAGTTTTTAGTAGTTCTAGAGAAATGTAGAGCAACGTCTGGGCTGGTCCCTGTTTGAAGAATGCATGCAAGCACACCAGCATGATGTATATCAAACCAGCCATTGGTTTCGCATTGCTCACTGATCAATTGGCATTGGTTAGTTGCCATGAATGCAGCAATGTCAGTCAGCTAGAACACATAGACTTAATCCAAACTCTTCTCCTATTTACCAATATATTGAACAACTATTTTATTTATGTGTCCAAATTGTATCTGATAATCCTAGTCTTCTGATTGTACAAAATTATGATGAATTGTTAATGTTATTTGTATGAATCATCTGTTCTACACACTATCCAGTGTCCTACAGGTAGCAGTGATGAGTGAACACAAGAAAAATTAAGAAACAGCATCTAAGATATACCTAATGCAAAAATATACAATATTTAAAAACATTGGGTTGATGGGGTTTTTTGGTTGTTTTTGTTTTGTTTTTAAACCCTAAAAGAGACAAATATATGTCCCATTTGTAACTTGTTTGCTTCAGTAAAAACTCATCAGGTAACTTTTCATGTTAGCTGCTGCAAAGTCTGTGGACAGTCTGGAGTAATAGCGTAAAATAAAAAAGTATTTTATCATTTACATTAAGAAAGGATCGTGAAAAGTACCTTTGAAAATATAAATGGCTGCTGTAAAAACAGGAGAAAAACATTAGATAAGTTTTGAGAACTCAATATCACAGATGTTTATTTGTGTCTTTGTAGATCTAACTTGAAGACCTTACATCAAAACACATCTCTGTAGTTCTCACGGTTAGAAGGGTTTAAAAGTGCACAAGGTTTAGTCAGCAGTAATGGTGAGGCAAGAGCAGCAACAAGGTAACAATAACTCTTTTTAAACCATAGCTGGGATTTGTTCAAGTCCTGGACCTCTGAACAGTTATCCCCTTATGCTGACCAAGCTCCTTTTGACCAACACTCAAACAGCAACTTAAAGCTGCTTGCAACACTTGCTCTTCCAACTAGTCATTTACTAAAAATCCACAACCCATGCAAACACACTCCCTGAAGGTATGATTATTGGATGGCAGCTTCCCTGTCCTGAAGACAAACATGTTAAGCAGCATGATATTTGGACGCACTCATTAAGTTTGGATGACCATCCAGATCGAATGAACACTAATCCATTATAGGACCCAAGTGCAAATGTAATGTAAGTTTATCCTGCTGCTGAAACATCATTCCTCAACTGGGGAGATGCAGTCGTCTTGCCTTACTGGATTTCACGTCTCTGAGGAGGTGAAGCCACCTGCTGCACACAGGAATGGACTGGAGGATTAAAAGAAGGGGCACACTACAACAAATACAACTGCAAGTGAAGACTCAACACCCTGAAACTCCTGGGGGGAAATCCACTGTGGTACAGGATTGTACTTTTAAAGACCTTTTAAAGGGCGAATGTGCTATCCATAATGAAATGAAGGCTGTTGTACTTCCTGAGTCGTTCTTTGAGCCTTTTCAAGTCAGTAAAGTTTGTAGAGTCTTATTCAGTAGCAACTTTCCATTTGGGGGTGGTGTAGCTAACCTATCTAAATGTAGGGGTTACAGTATGAATATTATTTAAATGCCTATTTGTAGCCACCTCCAAATATTCCTATAGGCTATACATTGAATTAAGAAATAGCAGCAAGTAGCCAACAAGCTTACTTCTGTTTACCTAATTTGTCTTATAAACTAAAACGACTTTTGTAGAAAAAAATAATTACTAGAAGGCTAAACCTGAGGCCTGCCCAATCACCTGTACCCCAATCACCTGTAACCCAATCACCTGTAACCCAATCACCTGTAACCTTGTTGAGTTACAGCAAATACTGAATGATTTAACAGCAGCAATGTCTAATAACAAGCATGAAACAGAGAGTTCAAATAAAGATTATTAAATAATCTGTGTGTTATGTCAGATATGAACCTTTCCAAATAAGATTCCTGATAAGCGCTGGGTCGTGCTTTCACGCTGAGAGAGAAAAGTGCGTCTGTCAGCTACTTACACCGGAGAGTCTTTGAGAGATAGACAGCTGTCCCACTGGAGTCCACGGAGTATTATCCACACTGTGTCCAAAATAAAAGTCTCAAACTATCCTCACGGTTCTGGTTCACACATTAAGTGTGCGCTGAGGTTCTCTTAAAGTAGCGACCTGTTTCTCACGAGAGCTGCCGTGTGTCTGCCGACCTCTGTGTTGTAGACTCAAGCTCGACAGCAGCACACAAATCAACTTCCGGTTGGTATTTTGCAGTTTTTTTTACCTTTATTTTACAAGGCAAGAATTGCTTGAGGCCAAATGACCTCTTTTTCGAGCAAGGCCTGGCCAAAATGGCAGCAGTAAAAAACGAAATATAAGACAAACCTAAAAAGAAAGCACAGACATGAGAAAAAGAGACAAATACAGTCCAGTTAGTTTTGTCCCTGGATTTAGTGAAGATCATCATTTTAGTTTTATCTGCATTGTAGACTGTACCAGTCTTAAAGACAGGAGTTGGGCTTCTATTTCTTTAAAAGCAGCTTGCTTGCAGTCTCTCCAAAACAATAAATAATAGTATCGTCAGCATAGAAATGGGCATTTGCATTTTGGACATATTTCCCCAAATCATTAATATGAATAGTAAACAACAAGGGACCTAATATAGAGCCCTGCAAAATAGTCTACACACCTTTACAATTTGTGGACAAAAGAAGTAGCCTACCTGACATGTTAAAATATATTTAAGTTCTGGTGGCACCAAATGAACACAACCTGCTGATAGGAGTCTACAAAGAGCGATGGGGAGCAGAGAGAAATGCAGCATTGTTAGCGACATTGCTAACCATAGTAGTGCTTTCTATAAGCCTAGGTTTCAGTATTTCTGACATTATGTAGCTAGGCCTACTGCATTAAACTTAATGATTGTAGTCAGGATACAGACATATATTTTTTTCAATGTAGTCTTTTGTGTCAGCTTTTCTGAAAGTGTAGCCTATGTAAAGAGGTCAAGAGTTTGCAATAGCTTTTTGTTTGTTGGAAGTACATAGTACATAACACCATAGTCTACTATCATATTGTTCCAAATGACAACAGAAGATTTAAACATTATTATAAAACGTTTCCACGTGATCAAGGCCTATGTACAGGCAATGCGTGAGGCTAATCGAGACCTATGCCTGCTTTTATTTTGAAGGTAAATCTGCTCAATTTCCTGTGCTGCTATGTCTGTAGATAACTTGACACAAAAGTGCAGAATTTGAAAAGCTGCGCCTCCAATACCACTTAAAATGTTATCCAATAGGAATTTGAGCGTTAAACTGTAATATAGTCTATATTTCGACTGTCAATTGTTTTTTTTCTCTCTAAGCGTTTAAAGAAAAGGGCAGATACAAAAGCAAAGCTGCCACATAATGTGTCAATGTCATATTTCAGGACAAATATCCTTGTTAAACAGCTTATCTGGCGATAAGTAGGCTACACTTCACAACAAAAATGATATAATCAAAAGATAAAATCCTATAGGTCCTTTGTAGCTAATCAGGACTTAACTTGGCCTATAAATAAATGTGCTGCAATGGGCCTGGCAACCTCATATGGGCCTATTGTGCAAAGTCACCATAGTAAACTTTTATAGGTCTATTCTTTAGTTAATCAGTAATTCATTCAACATTTATATAAGCATCCTCTTGACATTCAAAAGAACTCAGCAGCCACCTTTAGTCTTGAGATAGGACTGAGGAACAGCCAGCAGAGCCCTGCATCAGGATCCTATAGGTGAGACAGCACAAGCTCATATGGAACAGCAATGCACCAATGTTACTGAGGGCTTTAAAGCTAAACAAAAAGAGAATGTACATGTTATTTCAACATTATCAAAAGATGCAGAAATAAATTGCAGTAAAAGTCTGTTCTTCTGTTATTCTAAAATTTCAGTCTGTTTCTATTTCTGCCAGGCTCTGCCACCTGGTGGAGAAGGACTGCTATGACATTATAAAAGAACACATAGTTAATTTTACATTTATGAAGACTCAATAGTGGTCGTGTGGAAACATAATAATCATCATAAATATTGTCGACAATTACAACATAGTGTAATGGGCAGTCCTACATGAATATATTTTTGTGAAATATATATATGAAACGCTGTACACATGAACACGTCACACATACACTCAGAGTGAAGGGGGTGCCCACAGCGAGCGCTCCAGAGCAGTTTTGATTTGGTGCCTTGCTCAACGGCACCTTGGCAGTGCTCAGGGATTGGACTGTCTCCAGCTACCAGACCAACTTCCATGCTGGGTCCATGCCAGGACTTGAACCCGCAACCCTCTGGTTCCCAACCCAAGTCCCTACAGACTGAGTTACTGCCGACCCTGTACATGAAAATATCTATAATCTGTGTAAAACAAGGATTTTTTTTATTTATTTGCAAATTACTTTTTCACCATTTTGCAGATTCTTGCTGAATTGCTGAAATGACAGCACAACCATGGGATCAATCAATTATTTCTTCTTTCCCTTACCAATGACTTGTAGGCATATACTGCCCCAGAGGCGATGTCACTTTGAGGGAACTATTTGACCTCATTCAACTTTGTGGAATTATTTTGGCTGCATGGACTGAATGAGGAAATAAACACAAGTCACAGTTTCTACAGCTGATTTCAACAATGATTCTTCAGAAGGATGCTCAGTCGTTATCAAAGTCTGAAGACTCAATATTTACATCCTCTCCTAACCAAAAGGACAGAGACTGTATTCAGTACGTTATTTGTTTGGGTTGGCTATTAAATCTAATGAGGATAAAGAAGAAGTCAACTATAAGATTTTTTAATTAGTATTAGAAAATAATTTTTAAAGTCTTCCTTTGTTAGATAAACCTTGACAGTGCTTTAAAATAAGAGACATGTATTAGATCAACAAATCAAACTCTTTCCATATTCACTCTCTGAATAAAGACAGAGCTATAGCCTTCTGTGTGTGCAGCACATCCAATAAAACATCCGTGCTGTAAGTTTCCTAATGGCCTCATGTCCTTTACCTCTTAATGCAACATAAAACCTCTGTGTGCCTCTTCCTGCCTGCTCCACTTGCGTGTTTGATGTCTCCACTGAGTGTGTAGGGTGAACTTCCCTTTAGAGATCACATCTGGCAACCCCTGCCACCAGCTTTTGATCTTTCTTTCTTTTTTTACATTCTGTACATTATAGTACAGTAAGCACGTTTTTTTACATCATTGTAACGAGCCATCCGATTTAGACATGACTTCACGAAATGCAATTTGAACCCTTTCCACACCATTAAACCTGATTCGTTCTGGTTTATAACCCAGTCAGCAGCTCTCCTCACTCAGACTTTTCCAAATAAAACGGATCCAGCTGTGTGCGGCTGTGCGCCCTCCGTGCGTCACACTCCTCTGCTGCTCAGTGTGCAGGGCAGACAGCAGCGTCTAGGAGAAAGGAAGAGAGAGGAAAGATGTCCGGTATCATGTTTCTGTCGGTGTCTCTGAGCTTAAGCTTGTTGTGGGTGACCGGAGGCTCGGCGCGGAGCGGGACTGTGATCCTGCGGGACGCACTGGAGGGGAACCCGGTCAGTCTCAACGACATGTTCCGAGAGGTGGAGGAGCTGATGGAGGACACTCAACACATACTGGAGGAGGCTGTGGACCAGGTCTGCGTCATATTTTATTCATTACAAGGGCCGTGTTGTCTATGGTAATGGAGAGAGTGACAAACTACAGTTACAGTACTTGTTGAATTATAGGCTAGCCTATATCTACTCTATTATAACAGTGTTAGATCGGTAAGGCATCACTGTAAGTCAAGTTCAAATATATGTCAGTTTAAATTTGACCACCAGGATGCGGTAACATTACGCATAGTTTCCATGTCTGCATAATGTCTGATCCACAGCAAGTCTGAATCAAACTTAACTTAGTAAATGCTCAAATGGGTATTAAACAGAAGAAAAGGTCAAACTGAATAACACTGAGTGTTACAGAGAAACTTAAACAAACTTGTTTCTGGTAGCAGTCAGACTGGAAGGCATCAGTACTTTGGATTGGATTTATCATGTTTACTGGTGAGTCTCACTGATGTAACAGTAGTCTCTTTATATCACTTTTGAACTTTGTGAAGCTTTCTCTTCATGTCAAATGGATAATCATGGTTGTAAATCAACAAACTCACATGAGTTGCACATTACAAAATGCTGGTTAAAAATAACTCAACTTTTTAAATGAAACTAAATTAGGTCCAATAAGATGCTGAGTTAGTGAAATCCAGCATGGTGGGTGACCTGTTTAACCCAGGTGGATGGGCCATATAGACCTATCCAAACAAACCCAGGTTATTTTTAAATATTGCTATGGGTCAATTATTATCACATTATGAGTCTCATATTCTAAAGACACAGATACTGGAAAACTTTATAAAGAAGCACATCCAAATCAATAACAAATAAATGATGACAAATACGCGTAAGCATCATGAAGACAATAATTGGCTCCATTGCGATTAGAGTGTTGAAGTAGTTTGAAGATCAAAAATAAAAATAAAAAAGCAGCAAGACACAAAAAAATAAAGATGAACTTCAACATCTGTCCAGGACTCTTCTGTCTGTGTAATCCTCAGAGCTGGAAATAAAAAGAGATAACAAGAACAATCATTTAATTTCAACACTATATAACATGTGATTTTAAGTAATAAAGACATTTGTATATGTTTAAACAGTGCCATAGGCCAGCACAGCTTTCATTAGTGATTAACAGAGAGCTCTCACTCCCTGTCCTTCATATGCAGATTATCTGTATCTAATTGATGCTGGTCCCAAATGAAGGCAGCCAAATGTCATAGACTGAAGTAAACATAAGCCGGGGTATTAATACAAGTTTTAAGTTAGATGGATTTTAGTGTAACCCAGCAGCTACAATAACCCAATTCACTGAAAATAACCCAGAAAAGTGACCCAACAGGCTCAACCTAGCATTTAGTGTGTGCAGCCACCTTGAGGATGTAATTCTGATATGTTGACTTGATGGAAATGTCAGATAATTTCTTAAAGACTAATAAATGAATTCACATGAATCCTGACATTTCATCCAACAGATAACTACTGAGAGTGCAAAATCCTCTCTAACATCGCTGGATCTGATTCCTAACTTCCACAATCAGACAAGCAGGACCACAAAGGATGGAGACGGAGTGGTTCAGGTCCTCGATAGAGTTGATAAGGTAAAGTTTAGCTTTTAAGCAGAATGGAAAAATAAGTAACTATGAGACAAAAGACTTTTAACTTTAAAGGCTTAATATGTGATTTTTCACACTTAAATATAATATAAATCAAGTATATCCTCTGAAAATAACTCTGTGAGTCATGACTGTCCCACTGTCTGTGATGTTTTCAGAGTTTTCAGAGTCCTATCTTCACTTTGTTTACATCGTCAGGACGGCCGGCTGACTCCTCCCCTTGAGTATAAAAGTTGTTTAATTGAGGGACTAGAGAAAAGAAGAATAACATACTGTACTCACTGCTTAACTGTGTTTCTAGATCACGCTCATTTCAGGTAAATTCACATGCAGTGTGAAGATACCAGCATAATAAAGATCACTAGCATTAGCATGCTAACACAACAATGCAGCGCAAGTTGTTTTAGTTTCATGCTGGTGCTCAAGGGCGACATCTGCTGGATCAAAAAAAATCACATATAAAGCCTTTAAAGGAGCAAATACAAAATACCTTTTTTTTGCTTGTCTGAGGTCTGATAGAAGATTGTTTCTTTCTTTCACTTAAAGGAAACTAATAATGAAACAGGAGAGAGTCATCTTTCACACACTCACATAGAGCTGTCTGGCCAGTGGAACTCAGTGGATCACGTGAGTCTCTTTCTCTCCCTGTCTGGTCTGTGTGAATAATTAGAGAACTATGAGCCCAAAGCATTCTGCCATATGTTTCCTGTTGATTGGTTTCACTCCCATCTTGATACTGCTGACATGAGTAGAAATGCACAAAATAGCTTATCAAGATGTGATTCTTAGTGGAATGGGTCTTTTGAGCAAAGTCAATTCACTGAAGTGTTGTATGCACTTTTCCAGCTAATAGCCTGTTGTCTCATGAGTCCACAAATGTGTGTTTGGTTATCAGGCCATAAAATAAAATATAACCCCCTGGTTTTGTTTCTCTTTTAGTAGCAATGATACAAACTGAAAAGGACGCCCTATGGAGAGACTTCGTCACGTTTCCCACATTCAAGTCAGCATCAGTCGTTTTTTTTATTCACAATTTGAACGTACTGGGGCATGATTTAAATGTTTCCTAGTTGACATGTTCCCTCAGTATTGTAATATTTAAACTGTCTGTAAGAAGAAACAAAGTGGTGGAGAGCTTTCTCAAACTGTGGCTGTCTTGTCTCGACATGTTTTGATAAAGAATGAGATCATCCAGCAAACAGATCTAATATACTTTTCAGAGTTTTAACCAACAGGAGGCTGGCTTGCGTTGAGGTAGTGCTCGCTGCTTTCCGACTGTTTAGCCATTTTACTTCACAACGGTGGTTCTGATCTTTTGCTTTCCTGGCAGCCGTACAGAAAGTGGTTATGTTAATGGAGGCTGCTGCTGCTGGAAAAAAAAAATACCAGGGGAGCAAAAAAAGCCCGCAAGCCAGTCCGGTCCCTGTGCTCTTCCAAAAAGACTAACTGTGAAGAAGTTTCCCTTTCTACAGTTTAAACTTGATTTGAAGCAAGGATGATAGAACATGCACTTCATTTGATTGATATAGCTCTTTATAAAGAACATCCAGACAAAATGGTATCCTTTTAGTTAAACGTCAAAGCCTTAAAGTATTAAAATGAGATATGTTTGGTTGAAATGTGAAGGGTTTTTGAATGTCTGTAACCAGTAAGGAGTGTTGTCCCAATGAGATAAACTGTTGATACCTCAAATAGAGCTGCTTAAGATTAATACAGATTTCTAAACTCACTCAACTTTTATTGATTACCAAACCTTTCAAACAAACATGCAATGCAAACGGATTCCAACTGGAAATTAAAACAAAGTCAAAAAACAAGTTCAATAAATGTCAACAATCAACACAATAAAAATGCATGCATTTCAAGCAAAAAAAAGAGACAAATATCATTAATAAAAGTCATCAAATAATAAAATTAACACAAGCAATATCAACTACACCTAGTGTAAAAACAGAAGGCATCCTCAGGTGTCTTAACATGAACCATGGAACCTGCATCTTTTAAACAGTACCTTATCAGGTACTGATGTTTAAAGAGAAATGTATCTCACACTGAATATCAGCCTTCAACATTCATCTTTTTTTAACACATTTTGTCATTACTTATGAAAAACAATGTGAATCCAGAGTGTATTGATGAATAATTATGAGCAAATACTAATAATGAGTTATGCATATGTGAAACAGAGGATGAGCCACATTAGCCTGGTGCCTTGCTCAAGTGCACGACCGGAGTACTCTGGAAGTAAATGGTAAATGGACTTGAGCTTGTATAGCATTTTTGAATCTTCTGACAACTCAAAGCGCTTTAACACATTCACATCCATTCACACCCTGATGGTAGAGGCTGCTGAGTAAAGTGTCCATCAGTATTAACTAATCCCATTCACACGATGATGAAGCACCAAGATCAATTTGGGGTTAAGTGTCTTGACCAAGCATTGAACCCCTGACCTTCTGGTTGAGAGACGACCGAAATTAGCACTGAGCTACAGCTGCCCCCCCCCCCAGTAAACTGGCACCTCTCCGGACCCCAATTTGGACTCAACCAGTCCTGATTACAAGGGCTCCTTACACACAAAAGCTTTATACAATGGTTGTTACCATTCATGCAAATAAAGCATCTTGAATTTGAACTTGACCGGTGAAGGGGACAAACTGTTTACAGTGGAAAGGAAAGTTTCCATATATGAGACTTGCACAGTGAGCATGCATTGTTTTTAAAAGATTCACAAAAGAAGTATTAATGCACACTATGTGGATCCTGTCTCTGTCTGGTCATCCTACATTATGGAGGCTGTGTCAGGCACTTGACTCTGCTTCGGCGCTGATTATCCAAAGGAAACACACAAAGATAGAGACTTTAAAAAATGAAAAAATGAAAATGGAGAATTCACAGCAGGCTTGTGTTGCTTTTGGCAGACAGTGTTTCCTCTGACCACTGAGAACCAGTCAAAGTAAATCTCAAATATCTAAATAGCAATCAAAGCAAAGCCCAGAAAAAGTTAGATTTATGATCTAAGAGAAAAAAAACACGAAATGCACAGATTCTTTCAAAAGTGCTCCCAGCATGCACTCAGCCATTTGTTGCATGCAGTTATTTTGATGTTACATGTTACTTCTGTACAACTGAGATGTCGCAAACGTCCATTAGATGGTTGCCATGGAGATAGATTGTGGCTGAAAGAAACATCTTTTGAAACCCTGAATCACATGAAACTATAACGGAGGGTCACATTCAATATGTACACCACAGTATGTGGTTGTGTGCTTCTTGGTAGGGTGATCTTATGTGTTATATAAGGTTATGGCTCTGTACAACACGCCGATGGTTTGTATCCACATTATGTAAACAGTAAACCTGATCTACAGTCTAGCTCAACACAATTTTTCAATGTGCATTTTAATGTATTTTTGGCTGTCTCTTTCCTTGAAGATACATTGTGTAACCGGTGTTATCTCTCAACCCAGGAATGCATGGTGGACGAGGACTGTGGTGATCTGAAATACTGCCTGTATGAGATAAAGGACTCCAAGTGCCTCCCCTGCATACCAACAGATATGGTGAGGATTGAGTCAGTGTTGTCCTTTGTGGGTTCAGTATTTGTTTCTTTAAACCTGCACTGATTCATAGTTTTCAGAAAACATTTGTGTATTAGAAATGTGGCAATGACGAACCCATATTGACTTATCATCCGATTCTGCAGTTTCCCTTAAAGGTGCACTATGTAGATTATGTAGTGAAATTTGGAGACGTTAAACAATTATATGCTATATTTTCTGAACTAAATACACAAGCTGTATTCAAAGGAAAAAATGGTTCCCTGGAACACTGTTTGGAGATAAAAAGCTACCAGGAGAGCTATGGTTTTACTGATGTGGGCCCCCCACCATAACTTTGCACGTAGCATTTATCTTCAAACAGTGTTACAGAGACCACATGTTCCTCAGAGGACAGTTTGTGTATAGAGTTATGAACATATACCACAGAATCTGTAAATTTCTCCAACTTTCACATTTGTGTGCACCTTTAAGCCTGAGGATCTTTTTTTAACATGTTTTGGCTCATTGTTTTGGTTTTCTCTCTAAGTTATGTTGTTTGGTTCTCAGTAACCTTATTTTTAGTAAGAGGATGCAGACAATAAACTGACTGTATATAGTAGGTGTTTTCACTCAGACACACAAATATTCAGTATGAGCGGCACTTGTGAACACAAACACCTGCAATGTTTACTACCAGCCCCCTGGTAAACTTTCAGTGTGAACGTTGAGCTGGTGTGTGAACGCAGCAGATGATGTACAGTAGAATTCATTTCAACAGTATATAAGTTTGAACTGTATTGATAATGTATTCATTAGGTGACCAGAAATGTACATCAAATGAATAGATATAGTTTGATCTGTTTATATATGCAACTATTAAGAGTTCAACTTATTTATCTATTATTTATAATGTATTTTCCACTCTATCCAAGTGGTCAAAATTCATTATTGCAGCGTTTATGTGCACTTTGTAAAGTGTAACAATATAATGGTTCCCTTTCTGACTTCATGTTATAGCCAGAGATTTAAAAAAGGGGGAGATAAAATGTTTGTCTCAGGTTTCAGTGTTCTACAGTGTTCTTTCATGGATTATATATTTGTATTGTTATCCACATAAATCATCAGCGTCTTGTCAAATATGGTACCTTATTTTTTGGTTAATGCATAAAGAAAATGATAAAAAGCAAGATATCCATCTGTTAGCCGTAATGCAATCACTGTGGTTTTGTAAAGCACAGCAGTGTTAGAGTCTGCATGAACAGACACAATGCTGTGCTGAGTGATGAATAAGGGTCTCAACAAAATGCAAGAAATACTAAGAATCAGCTGAAGTGTTAGACCCTTAACATCTAAACGGATTAATTTACAACTGTGAGAACTATCTCAGTGTTTGACTGGAACTACTCAGAAAGATCCATAAAAGAATGGACGATAATAGAAAGCTCACATGAATGCAGCAACAGACCATGTATGTTTTACATATTTGTTTGCATATCTGAATGTATCCCCCCTCCTCCCCCCTTCAGCCCTGCACTAAAGATGAGGAGTGTTGCTCGGAGCAGATGTGTGTGTGGGGTCAGTGTACGGTCAATGCCACCCAAGGAACAGAGGGAACTATCTGTCAGGGTCAGAGTGACTGCAGGCCAGACCTCTGCTGTGCCTTTCAAAGAGGTGAGCTTAAAAAGTAACACCAACACTCATCTGAATATAACACATAGTAAGATAGACATACTTTGACACGCTGTGAAGGATGTTTTTACTGACCACATGGCGGCTGTCACTCAGTGGTAGCAAGAAACTAAACCTTGTGTGAGGAGTTCTTAGCTGGTAGCGAAACAGACTGAAGCTGTAGGTCTACTGATGCCTTTATGTAATCTACAAAATCCAAAGGGCTCATTGGCAACAACATCGACTATTCCTATTGTCATTTTTTATCATTTGAAACCACTGGTGTCAGACAAGCGGATAACTGGTATGCTACAGACACAGACTTGAAAAGAATATCTATGCCAAAGATTTAGGATGCATATTAGTCATTTTAAAATAAAGGACAACATTTTTTTGTAAAGAAACATCACACAGAAAAGCTCGGCAATATTAGATACATCATCCAGTTTTGTCCACAGGGTTTGCCAAAATCAACAAAAACTCGAAAGTTCCTTAAAAGAGCTTTTAGGTTTTATACTTTCTCATTGGCCCCTGCTGCAGTGTCACTGAATGAAGACCAATCTGTTTAGTCTTACTCCATTAATAGCACATGGTCAAAAATAATGTATGACAGGCTATAAAAGTCTACAAAGAAAACTGAATGGAGACAGCTTTGAGAATATCTTCTTTTTCTGAGACTAGTCTTAATGTCTGACAAACCCGAGTGTCATACCTGCACCTTAGTTTGGGTTTGTGTGGAACAAGAAACAAAGAGTAAATATCGGCAGAGGTTGAATTTAAAAAGCAAATTAAGGGAAAATGTTTACCTCCATGACTTTTCTCTCTCTCTTGCTCCTTCAGAGCTTTTGTTTCCAGTGTGTAATCCCAAACCACAGAAAGGGGAACCCTGTCTGAGCAACCCCAACCTGCTGATGGACATGCTGGCCTGGGACCAGGAAGGTCCGAGTGACCACTGCCCCTGTGCCGACAATCTCCAGTGCCAACCTCACAGGTAAGAGCAAACATAGTGTGAACATTCAAATAATGAAAATACTGACGATAAAATCAATGATTGTTTAAGTCATTATGAGTAATGTTCATTCTTATTGCAGTAAGTTATAAAGATGCTGTACATCTAAAACCTCTTGTTTTCCTCCTGCAGACGTGGATCTGTCTGTGGAGAGTAGTACTGGAGATGGAGAGGCGCATGAGGAAGTTATACATAACCCTGATCATGAACTGCACTAACATCCTTACTGTGCATTAACCAAAGAGCAGCCCTCCTGCTGAGCATCAGTTTATTAAAGAACGAAATGTTGTTTCAGGTCTGGACTTGCACTGTACTATTTATGCCTTACAATATGTTTACTTTATATCTTTAAGCCAATAAAAGACTTGTTTTAGTGTAGAGTGAAAATCTATATTCTGTAATACAAATATGTAATAAGAGGGTATATCTCTGCCTCTCAACCCATGACAGCTGGATGGAAATATTTACTGGACATGGATGGATTCTATTTTTTATTTTCTGAGTAAATTAAAAATCCAAAATACAGCTGGCCACAAGAGGGCACACTTTGTCTTTTTTTCTGTGTCTCACGAAGAGTAAACTGAGAAATAATACACATTGTAGGAGCCATTTTGTGTTTATCGTTGGCATGTTTTATGATTAGATTTATCGGAATATATTATTTTCCAATAGGGACACTGAATGCACAGGGGCGTGTATATATAGTAGCACAGGTGACAGGAATGGGAGGGCACAGGTACGGGGAGCACAGACAGTTCTCAGCAGACCGGCAGGCATGTTTCAGACCAGCACTCAGACAAACTACAATTCATTCATTCTACTGGCTACGCTTCACTGGAAATGGTATGTTTTTTGTTCTCATATCTCAATCAAGTCACTTCAATAAACCTTCAACTCAACTTTAATAACGGCTGGAAAATCATTGTTTGCATCAGCGTAAGACTTCACCCCTACCTGTGTATTAATGGCAATGATTGGAGCAAAGGAAAAAATTGGAAAATTGCCATTACACCCATACTAACACATAAATGTATGGATGAAGCTGAAAGACAGTATCAGTGAAAAGAGAGCTCTCTCTCTCTGTCTCTCCCTCTCTCTGTCTTTCCTCTCTCTCTGTCTTTCCTCTCTCTCTCTCTCTCTCTCTCTCTCCCTCTGTCTCTGTTTCTCTCTCTCTCTCTCTCTCTCCCTCTGTCTCTGTTTCTCTCTCTCTCTCTCTCTCTCTCTGTCTCGCTGTCTTTCCTCTCTCTCTCTCTCTCTCTCTGTCTCTCTGTCTTTCCTCTCTCTCTCTCTCTCTCTCTCTCTCTCTCTCTCTCTCCCTCTGTCTCTGTTTCTCTCTCTCTCTCTCTCTCTCTCTCTCTCTCTGTCTCTCTCTCTCTCTCTCCCTCTGTCTCTGTTTCTCTCTCTCTCTCTCTCTGTCTCTCTCTCTCTCTCTCTCCCTCTGTCTCTGTTTCTCTCTCTCTCTCTCTCTCTCCCCCTCCCTCCCTCTCTCTCCCTCTCTCTCTCTCTCTCTCCCCCTCCCTCCCTCTCTCTCCCTCTCTGTTTCTCGCTCTCTCTCTCCCTCCCTCCCTCTCTCTCCCTCTCTGTTTCTCTCTCTCTCTCTCTCTCTCTCGCTCTTAATTCAATTCAAATTAGCTTTATTGGCATGACAGATTAGCAATCCATGTTCCCAATCTGTACAGAAAAGATTTACAAATGATTATTCAAATGTATACAATATAATGAATATGACACTATATATACATTAACATTAGCTATTACTGAGAAACATTAAGGGTAGTTTGTCTTAGTTTGTTACAACCACAAACATATTTTGCAGTTTGTACTGCACACAGACTTTTCTCCCCGCAGCTTCTGATGATCGGGGAGACGGATAAAGTCAAGATATAAAGCATTATTAATCTGATCAAAGAAAGCCTCTCTTAAATCTTTATATTATGTTACATTGTAGGAGGAAGTGAGGCTCTGTCTCTCTCTTTCTCTTTCTCACACACACACACACACACACACACACACACACACACACACACACACACACACACACACACACACACACACACAAATACACAAATACTACAACTGAAACAAAAAGTCTGTGCACTTCAATTTAAGATTTAAAATGTTACAACTTGGATTATTTTTAGATTGCACAAGTATATGAAGTCTGCTTTCATGTTTGTCATGATATGTATTTTTCTTTTAATCGATTTGATATTTTTGGGAACCCAAACTCTTACCATCCTGTAGCATATGCTACAGGAGGCATATGTTTCCTGCTGTCTCTTGTATTATTTCTCGATGATGTCAATTCAAGTAATAGATAATTAATTTGAAACATGTTAACACATAGTTCCTGACAAATCATCTTTCTGTCGCTAAAAGAGGTACTGCAGTCTAGATCATTCTCATCCATGTGTTTTATTATGAAGACACCAGTCATTCTAGTTTCTTTTATTTCACTGAAGGAGTTGGGGTTTGTTCCTGGGTGTCACATTTCTGAAAGGATCGATGAGACTAATAAGGGTCATCCAGTTTTCGACCAATGCACTGATTTCACAAGGAGAAAAAAACATGTGTTGTTTCGTAGGCCTGTTGGATAAAATGTGGAAGTATTTCTCTACACTATAGTTTGCTGAAAGTCGTTGCCAAAAGTGATAATTGCAGGAATGTTAATGCTGCATGTAACTCTATCACACATGGATTGAAGAGTCATATACTCATGCTGACTACAGTTTATGAGCAATGCATTGGCAATAGATTGCTGACATTAAAGGTGGGGTATGTCTGTGATACTTCAGAAAGATTGATGGTATTCAAACTCAACAGCCAAACAAACACCCCTCAATCAAACAAGACAACAATATGATGGATGATTGAGTGTCTGCTGCCAGAGGGAAAGTTAGTTTAAATCAGTGGAGGCATACATAACAAACAACAGCGTAGCAAGAGGAAGCCACAGGGCAAAATAAACATTACCAAATGTTACCAAAGTGTCAAGTAGACAAAGCAATCCTCAGTCTTCAGGCCTTTACATTTTAGATTGTTTATTCTCTAATGGAGTGCCTCAAACGTTTTAGGCAGAGTTTGACTTCTTGCCCAATCATAACCTTATATTTGATGGATAGATAGATACTTTATTGATCCTGAGGGAAATTCAAAGCATCCAGTAGCAGGTTACAAAGACATACATGACTTAAAACATTTGTTACAAATTAACCACAAAACCGACGCCCCCCCCGCCCATACATATATATTAACCTGAAAAAAGATTTAAAGAATACCTCTAGATGAATCAAACTTAAAAACCTTCTGAAGTTGTGTTGTTTATATATATACAGCAATGTTTAAAAAGAAGATTATTGGGATTATTAATTATCAAATGTTCGTCATCTTGATGTTCGTCAAGAGTGACGTTAGCATTAAAGTGTCCAACCAGAGGCTGACTCTTGGGACAGCTGTGCAATATTTTCAGTATTTGCTCATGTGATCTTCTTCTCTTTGGTCCCTGTTACATGCATGAGCCATAAACCCCACCTTTGGCTGATAGGCCAGAAACGTGTTGTGCTTTTTTCATGATTTATGACGTAGCCTTAAAATCTTCTTTCTTTAAACTTAGGTGAATGTGTTATGTGTGCATAATCGACTTTTACTCTGATTGTTAGGGTAGGCCTACAAAGTAATTATGGGGAATAACATTTGGACCATAAAGGAATGAGTGTATCATCTTCATAAATCAAGAAGTAATCTATGAATCTGCCTGTTATTTAATGTTTTTTGATAACTTTTCACTATCTGCTTTTTAAACATTACTACGGAGCCCCAAACAACACAACTTCAGAAGGTCAACACTTTTTTTTATTTTTTTTATTCAGGTCTAATTGCAGATTTTTTTTTCCCTCAACTGTTTATAGGTTCTTCTTCAAATTGCACATGTATTTCTATCCCTGCACTGGTTATGTACATTTCTTCTACAAGTCTATTTTTAATTGCACAGTTTAAGTTTGATTCATCTAGAGGTATTCTTTAAATCATTTTTGCAGGTTAATATATATGTATGGGAGGGGGGCGTTGGTTTTGTGGTTAATTTGTAACAAATGTTTCATGTCATGTACGTCTTTGTAACCTGCTACTGGATGCTTTGAATTTCCCTCAGGATCAATAAAGTATCTATCTATCTATCTATGAAAAAATTAAAACGCATAGGAGTGATACATCTCGTTTCAGCCTATCTGTGCCGGAGAGCGCTGGCCCGCTGACGTCACAGTGGCTCATTTATCCGCCCAGAGCTGCTGCTGGTTTCCTGCTGAGTCTCCACTCTGTCGCTTCACTCTGTCTCTCTCCGACACTCAACAGATTCCACAAGTTCCAGAGCCGGGGAAACCTCGACATTTCGGGTACGTTCAAGCCTTCAAATTACGTCCACGCACCTTATGTGCCTCGTTGGGTTTTCCTTAGTGGAGCAGAAACTAGCGGGTTTGAAAGTGGTGTAACAGGCTGCTCAACGTGTGACATCGTGTAGGAAGAGATGTGCCAAGAGGAGAGGGAGGGGAAGCTTAGCACAACTGTGTTACAGTCGAAGATAAATGCAGATATCCGGACCAAGTTAGACTGCGTGGGCACTTCTCGTTTAATCACCTTCTCCCCCCACTGCCACAGTTACGCTAACATCAGCCAGTCACCACCACTGCAACCACCAGTTTAACTGTGTTTAACCTAAATCCCCATCCTCGTATTAGGGTTTTAAAACAAGTAACTTAGAGAACCATGGCTGCTCGAGTGGCATAAGCAGCCATTTACATTTAAGACGAGTGTTAGCTGTATAACATCTCTGTTAATTTACACCCAGGCTTTGCAGTAATCACATTAAAGAGTGTCAAAGCCACCCAACCAGTCGGAATGGTTAGAAGCGTCGCCCTCTGTGCAAATGGACGGTGAGTGGTGTGACTGGTAATGATGAGAGGCAGCGGTGTGTTTCCCATTGTGAGAACACATTTAGCTTCCCTAAAAATACCACATAGTCACTGCAGTGTCTTATTTTTGTCTAATGTAATGGCAGTTTTTTTGGGGGTGTTAGGGGAAATGGTGCCCTCATCAGGTAACACATTTTACAGTCCAACTGGATTGTGTTTGTGGTTGTTTTACTTTGTAAATGCAAATATTGGACTTTAGTTGTGGGCCCTGACAGTAGGTCTGGTTAATCTACAGTCAGACCGGCACACTCCTAAAGTGACCGGCTCCTTCTACAGTACTGTGGTCTCATGACATTCCTCGTGTCTTGCAAAACTCGTGGGTTATTTGACCTGTAATACAAGCCCATACAAGCCACGTGCAAAGTGGGCTGTGTCCTGACATCACCATGGGCAGGAAGTTGGCATCTCTTCCTGGGATGAGTTCACCTATTGTTGCAGAAAGATGTGCCCTGATCTTAATGTTGCTGGAGTGTTCTTCCATCACCATGGCCTTTGAGTGGACACATTTCATCTGCTGGGTAAACCTCTTTCATACAGCTGTTGGATGACTGTTGACAAAGGATAAGATTAGTAAAAGGGGTGATAACAAGTTTTTGTATTCGTTTAGTCTGGAGGTTTCAGTCAGTGTCTGGCTGTAAAAATTAAGACGAGTCTCTCAAAGAATGTCTACCCCAAGATCAGTGTATAAAGTTGTTTGCAAGTCCTGCTCGTTAAAGGCTTAATATGTGATTTTTCACACTTAAATATAATATAAATCAAGTATATCCTCTGAAAATAACTCTGTGAGTCATGACAGTCTACAATGGGTGTAACACCCGAGTCCCACTGTCTGTGATGTTTTCAGAGTTTTCTGAGTCCTATCTTTACTTTGTTTACATCGGCAGGACAGCCGGCTGACTCCTCCCCTCGTGTATAAAAGTTGTTTAATTGAGGGACTAGAGAAAAGAAGAATAACATACTGTACTCACTGCTTAACTGTGTTTCTAGATCACGCTCATTTCAGGTAAATTTACATGCAGTGTGAAGATACAAGCATAATAATGATCGCTAGCATTAGCATGCTAACACAACAATGCAGCGTGAGTTGTTTTAGTTTCATGCTGGTGCTCAGGGGTGACATCTGCTGGATCAAAAAATCACACAGTTTTTCTGATATGATTCTTTTGGATTTGCCTATGAATTGTATAACTGTCAACCTTTAGGAAGCTGCAACACATTTCTCCTGAAGGACTAGTTTTGAGCTATTGTAGCACATTTGGAGGTCTATGAAGTGAGTTCAACTTACCGAGGGTATTTTCCGGTTATCTGGCTACACTAGCCCTGACAAATAAGATCTTGCCAAGCGATCACAGCATTCATCACTTGATGAATCAACCCATAGTTTAGCGTGTTCACATTGATGGGGCAGTGTTGGCAGCATATGAGCAATCACAGACATGTTGAAGTCTACTGTCAGCAGATCATCATATTCCACGTCTATACCACATTAGAAAATTATGAATTAGTTAACAGACTACAATCAACAAAACTTCATTGGAAAATGCAAAAAGACCCGTCATAAAGAAATAGACTGTGAATGCTTAAAGGAAGAATGTTTGACTTTTTGATCCAGTAGATGGTGCCCTTGAGCACCAGCATGAAACCAAAACAAAGTGCTGTTTGGGGTCACCTCTGCCATACTGAAGCAGGAAGGAGTTTAGTGTGAGCTGCAGACAGACTTGTCCTTGAACTGAGCTGACCTGTGGCCTGCATTGTTGTGTTAACAGGCTAATGTTAGCACACTTAGCTTGAAGCTTCACATTACATATAAAGTGACACAGCATGACCAGATCTTAAAACGCTTCAAATGAGCAGTAATATTGTTAGCCATAGGGGCGGCTGTCGTCTCTCAACTGGAAGGTTGAGGATTCGATCCCCAGCTCCTGCAGCGACATGTCCGATGTGACAAGACACTTAACCCCAAACTGCTCCTGCTGCCTCGTCAGCGGCGTATGCATCTGTATGAATGGGATTAGTTACTTCTGATGGTCACTTTACACAGCAGTCTCTACCATCAGTGTGTGAATGTGTAGGTGTGACCTGCGTTGTAAAAGCGCTTTGAGTAGTCAAAAGACTAGATAAGCGCTATACAAGTTCAATTCCATAATAGGCTATGTTATTCCTTTTTTCTCTTCAGTCTGCCTTACCCTCCATGTAAACACAGCTCTGACAACAACACAGGTCACTCACACCATCTAACCCATTGTTTACAGTCATGACTCAGAGCTATTTACAAGGGAAACATTTGATTTCTGCTATATTTATGTGTAAAACATTGTAGAGTCTTCCTTTAAAATAAGGACAGGGCTATAATATCAACGTCCATCGTAAGTCAATGATAGATCTGATTATAATATCTCCCTTTTTATATATATATAAAATTAATTTGTTGCAGATATATTATTGCAGCATGTCTGACAATTAAAGGCATAATATTTTAGCTTCAGACCTGACGTTAACAAAGGAGTGGTATGGAACTAATTGAATCAATATTAAAGTATAGACTAATAAAAAGCAAAAGAACACTTAAGGATTGTCTTGTGACTCATAGGTACATGACTACAATCCTCCTGTGTTTTTTCAGCCTCTGCTGTGGGATGATGAAGCAATAGAAAATATGTTTATGTCATACAGGAAAGTCAAAGTGTCTGTCGGTCTCTCTCCCTCTTCCCGTCTCACTATCTGCTCACTGAGCTCTTCAATCGGGACATGTAATTGGTCAGTGGGCGCTTCTTTTCACAAACCTATCTGAAGTTACCCTGCTAACAGAGAATCCTTCTCCGTAGTGCAGAGTCAGTCCCCACTGTAGTCCAACCTCAGCCACAGGTGTCACATCAGAGCAGTCTAATATACCTGCTCAATTATTCAGAGTGAAGATGTGGCATCAGGGATCATCTTTCTGTCTGACTGTATGGTACAATAAATCTTTCACAGACACTTAATCAAAGGCTGCAGCAGGCCCTGGATGAGCCCAGGCCTACCATTACAAAGCTCCTTGTTGTTAACTGTGGAGCCCCTCTGGTGACATTGATGAACACTTTAGAACTGGTGACCTCCAATTCTTAATTTGAGGCCTCAGAACAATAATTTGTGGGTTCAAAATAACTTTTCATACATGCAAAATATTAATTTGTGGCCGTGAATTATTATTTCTAGCCTCAAATAGATAGCGTTGCATCATAGCTGGAGGTGGGGCCTCCCCTGGGGGAAAATAATCCTTTCCCCCCTCAGCGCTAACCGGATGTGACCTTTTGTGGGCGTTCCCCTTAATGCCGACTGTATTATTATTTTGTGGGTGCAAATTCTAAAATTTTCACCAATGTTACCAGAGGGGCTCCATAACATACAGAGGACATGTAAGTCATTTTATCTAGGTGAAGTTTTCCTCACCACCACTTTTTCTGATCAGGAAGTTCTGCAGAGGGAGAGCAGCTTTAACATGTTTTGCATCTGCAGCCTCGTCATCTTGGCATTGCTTCAAGAATTCTATACATTTGGTTAAGAGAACCCCTCACACATAGAGATACAATATGTAAGGAACCTCTAGCAGTTTAATCTCAAAAGATTTAACTGCTGCATACTTTCTTTCACATCAGACAAATATCTTCTCTGGGTGGGAACTTAGGGTGCTATCATTACAAAACAAAGCATTTCCTAATGAAACCAATGCTTGTTCTCCAAACTTAACAAATGCATGTTGAAACACATTGGGTTTTTTTTAAGTGTTCTAAGATAATTTTGGTATAATTATTGTTTCATGAACCATAGTTAAGCTGCACAGTAAAGGTGTGTGCTGTCACATGTTTGCACAGATGTGTGTACATTTCCAGGTTGTGCAGGTCAGAACACACCCTGACTTTACAAACTGGAGTTGGCAGGTGTTATACTTGCATGATTGAATGCTTGCACAAGTTGTGGCCTCAAAAGATTCACACAAACAAATGTCTTTTAAAAAGAAAATAAAACTAGAAGAAAAGAAAGGAACCATTTGGGTCAAGACTTTAACTTGTGAAGTTTGACAAGAGGTTCTAAAGTTTGGCCTACAGTTCTGACTTTTCACCATGGGGTCTAACCAAACTTCTTCTATGGGATTTTAGCACTGGATTTTGGATCATTGCAGAAAATAATCTCTGTGGCTAACACACGTTTCTGAAGCGTAGGCGTTTTGTTCATCAGGATAATCTTCAAAGATGAACACTGAATACTATATATTGATAAATCTACAAGAGTTTTCAAGAGCACTGAAAAACACGACTAGAGGCTGTAAGGTGGACTAGTGAGAGAGTTCCCGCCCTCTGTGTTCGGCGTGATGACGTTTAATGTCCCCGACAACCACTGTAGTCACATTTAGCCACTTGTTAGCAACTGCCTTTTTAAAAACGCGTAAAAACTTCACAGTTAGGTATTACGTAACGTAGTTTATGTGATCTAACAAAACACCAACATCTCTTCAGCTTGTGTTAACCACAGACCTTATTTCAGGCGTCTAACCACAAACACATTCAAAATCCAAATTGACTTTTAGACGTTAGACCCCATGAAGCTAACATGCTAACTTACTTCCGGGTTTTAAGACTCATTCCTGTGGTGCTCTATTGCATTGAAAGTTTAAAATTCTGGTGTTGGGATGACCACAGAACTCTAAATATTCTTACTCTTTGACATTGACATAAATTTGACACACTGACTATATACACACTATGACTGCTTTGTGTGTTTTTGTACTACAGTATATGCTTCTTAGTGATTAAGGCATATTTAACTCGTTCTTAAATGAGCATGATGCCATAGAAGTTTTTACCCGTAAATCTTTCATGCACAGGACACAATGAGTGCAACGTCTGAGTTTTTTTAGAATAGTAAATGTTTACTATCATCATGGCCTTATAAATATCAGAAGGAGAAGTGGAGGTTGTGTGATGCCTGTTGATGAAATAGATGCAGTGTTTTTTTACCCTCTGTCAAAGAGAAACATCCAACACAAGACTGTGTGTGCATGGCTGTCGTGCCTAAAGCATGTGAGAGCTGATGAAAGGAACTAAAGAACGTTGAGTGATCTGACGAAACCAAAGTGATCTTTTAGATTGTCATGCTGCATTAGTGTGAGCTCGGCACTGGGAATCGGCAGAACCTCATTGTCGATGGCTGAGAGCGCTGGTCAATGTGAAGTGGTCATATTATGTTGACCTTTTTACAAGGGATCATTCCTGGGAATTTCCATATTTGAGTTCTTCCATTAGACTCACAACAGAAGGCTTAATCTGACTCATCGATACAGCATTTATCTTCACGCTGACTCGTGTGTCATCAATTTGTTGCTGCCTATATTGATGATTAAATGTAACACTTAAAATGTGGCATTCTTAATGCATTTCCCTGACAATTTGCCTCACATATGACATGAATGAGAGTATTATAAACAGAAGGAGAAGTCCGTTGATGTCGTACAGCAGTGTAAAGTGGTTACAGTAGCATGATGTGAGGTTAAACTCAAACCAAATTGTAACAATATATAAAATTTAGCTTTTGAGTGGTGTTTTATTTTCTTCAGTTTATCAGATATTGTACATTGATGTATCATTTTATGATTGATTACCTGTTCTGTTGTCAGAGAATCACTCTATCCTGATATTCTAGTGGGACATGTATTGCATATGGAAAGGTGTGGTTCGCACACCTACTTTACACCTAAACTGCCTCATATCAGGTTATTGTTCAAATAAGAGAATCACCTATAAAAAGCAACTGTCTACTATTGTATCAATTATCTTGACCGCAGAGCTTTGTGTGCTGATAAAGAGAAGGGAGGGCGAGATTGTGCAGAGCTTGGCAAAACATCGATCTTACTGAATGACTTGATTTGTCAAATGAAATAATAATTATAATAAATAATTATGATATCTTACTGATTTCATCATACAACAGAGAGAAAACACTGACACTGTTTCCTTGTACTTTTAAGACAAAAATGTAAGGCCATTCCCGATGCGCTTCAAATACTTATGAGCAGTGAATAATGTAATAGAATATACTACAGATGTTATTATAGTGCACAAATGAAGTGTTAGTGAAAGCCTTCATTTTTCACATTGACACAGCCAGCAGTTCTTTTGCCACCTGTCCTCCCTACATTCAGCAGCTGATGCTGTGATGCTTAACTGTTTTATAGTTTGCTTTGAGTTGGTAAAATATGCTGCTGTGCTGCCAGGTAAATTCTCTGTTTATGATTTGGAATAGGCTGCAAACTCCACCTTTTTTTTTTTCTTTTTTTGTAACTGGACCCTCGGAGACCCTGGGTCGAATTTTGAGTTAATAACGCTAACTAATTGCTAGTGTTAGGGTTAGTGTTAGCCTTATAACCAATATGGAAGTTGCTTTAATGGTACAGGTGACTTCCCAACAGTGTGTGATGCACTTAAGCTAGAAATATTTTTGTCTGAAGGCACTCACACTTTTTCCAAATGTATATTTACATTTTTTTTTAAAACACATTGACTGAGCTGTCACCTTCCAGTTCAGGCTGCTGTAGTAGTTCTTAGATGTATACTGTTACTGCACACTTTAAGTAATGCAAGTCTGACGACATTGTGAGATTGGGGTTAGGTTTGTAGAGTTTCTTTTTTCTCTTCTGCTGTGTGAGTCCTCTACACATTACAGCCACAGAGTGCAGCTTGGCTGCAGGCACAGTGCTGGGGGTCTGACAGGCGTGCAGCTGGAACAGGTCATTTGGCACAGGATGTGATGCAGCAAAATGTTCATCTGCAGCATTGGCCAGAGCAACAGCAGGGGTACACAGAGCGTAGTGCATGATAGCACAAAATCTTCTCTAAAATGTCCTCTTTCATTAAGAAATGATGTTTGATATGTTTGATATGCTACTGGCTTTGTATGACTGCAGACGTCACAGATGGGGCTTTTCTTTTGAACATATTTTTAAACTCATACAAGATGAATGCATAAAAGATTAATATTATCCAAAACCAAAATATTACCTGACAGTCTTTATTGTCCTGTATCCCTCACCATTGAGTTCATTGTCGCCTTTGCATGCATTAGTGTGATGTATCAGGATCATTTCTTGCCAGGTTTTATACTTGGCTCATAAAAAATATTTTGAATCTCTTCAACGTTGTAATATTTGTATGTTAAACTTTTTTAGCTCTGTAACGGTGAGCTATTAGCATGAATTTAACTTTTTAGCTTGTATATATATTTTTAGTCTAGCCTGTTTCTTTTTACAAATAAATGCATTTTCAAGTACCAGTAGATGGGACACTTGAGGCTCACACACACACATCCCAAGGTGCCAAAAAAATAGCATAACTTGGGAGATATGCTGGTCTGCCTCAGCCTTTTTCATTGGGAGGAATAGACATGGCATGGTAATTCCTGATATGATACAATTCGGCTCAATAGGTTGGCCCCGATGACGATAATCAAGATACAGTGATTCTGTAATCACTGATATAGATACACCACAATCTCTTTTTATCCGAAGATCATAGAATGATCCAATACAAGTTAAAGTGCAGGATTGATGTATTAACTGCAGATTGGATTCAGTTTCACCTCTTATCATGCTTCATCTTTTGACTTCTTTTCCCCACTCTCTGACATTATCCAGCGATCATCTTCTTTTCTCCTGCTGTCAGACTCTTTTATAACACTGTCAGTTTATTAAGAAAACTAAAACTCTGTCATCCCCCATGATGAGACACCCTGGTTTAACTGGCCTACTGAAAGAAGATATGCAGTGGAGAGTTACTTTGAGCACTTTATTTTTTAAAATTAAAATATTGATATTTGTCACCAGTTGAATATCAATATTTGACAATCAGACGAGTCAGGACGACTATATATTGCTGTATTGATATTTTGTCCACTTTTAGTGGGGAACAACACAAGGGGCCAGTGTGAACTAATTTAGTTTTATGTAATATCTGGTTTATTCTTTTTTGTACTTCAACAACATATCAAAGAACATAGCAAGAAAATACTCTACAAAAGCTGTTATTGATTGGTAATGTGCCTCATTTGGTATCAGACACCTTAGCAGGGTTATAATAGTTTTGGATTTTTCTTTAGTTTTTATTTTTATTTAGTTTTGACTTTTTGTTTTCAGTTTAGTTTTGGTTAGTTTCTAATGCTGTTTTTTTAATTTTAGTTTAGTTTTTATTTTGTGAAAATGATTAGATTAGTTTTAGTGTTAGTTTTAGTTTTTACGTGATATGGGACTTGTAAGGTTTGAACCCAAAAGTGTTAGACAGAGTATTGTGTAATAAACAACTCCAAACATTACATAATTTTAAAAATGTATTAAATTGAAATTCAAAATACAAACAATCACAACAATCTACAAAAGACAAACAATAATGGCTATGTGTCACTCACTGTGCTTGTCTCATTAACCAGAGAACATCTGGGCAGTGGGCACATGAACAGAACATTAGCTGTAGATTTTGAAACAACCATGTGGACAGTGGAAATAAGTTGCCGCCATGATGCCAAATAGTTAGATTGTAAACAGAGACACGTTTTTGTGTCACGTGCTGCCGTAAAGAAGAAAAAAAAAGCATGATTGACTAGATCCTCAACTGAAAATACTAGGCATGCTCAAACCTGTTGTGGTATTACTGGGCAACCCAAATAAGAACTATGAGGTTTTACTACTCAACACAAAATACAGAAAAGTCCCACTCTGTCGAGCTCCAGCTGCCATCATACATATACTCTGATAATCCTAAAAACCTTAAAAAGGGAACATCAAACCCTACAGTAAAAAACATGATCTCTGTGTGGTATGAGGTACAAAAATATTTGAAGGGTGGGCCTACCTTCTCTCGGTATAGCCCAATTTGGGGTAATAATTATTTTGTGCCAGGCAGGGCTGATGGTGGTTTCAAACTGTGGGCTGATAGGGGCGTGAGTCAAATGAAAGACATTTTTAATCCAGGTAATAAGAGCATTAAGACATTTGAGGAACTGGTAGTGAAAATAATATCCCATGTAAACACTTCTTTAAATATTTGCAGCTCAAGAACTTTATCAGAGCTAACCAGAGTCAGTCCCTGGTCACCCCTGCAGTATCTCTTCTGGAAAAAGTTTTACTTAAAAACCCTTTTCAAAAAGGTATAATCTCAGAAGTGACGTGCTGATATCTGAGTCAGTAGAATCCTCTGAAAATAAACTGAAAGCATGGAAAGACGATCTACAAGAGGAAATCTCAACTGAAGAATGGGATAGGGCATGCAATAAAGCAAAGACTCAAACAGCTAACATGTTTAAAACTGCTTCAATACAAATGGTTAATGAGAGTCTATATAACAAATTTAACCCCAACATCCCAGACCTATGTAACAGGTGTGGGGAGGACAAAGGTACATTTTATCATTGCGTATGGAAATGTCCAAAAATTTAAGAATTTTGGGATGAAGTCGGACGTGTAATGCAGGAGTTTTTATCATTTCAATTAGTTGTAGAACCTACGTTTTTTTTTTTTTTTTTTTTTTTTCTTCTTCTTGGTATCTACCCAAAAGAACGTAAAATGACCCGCAGAGAACAGATCTTTGTAGACCTCTGCATATTGCATGCTAAAAGAACAATAGCATTAACATGGAAAAACAGTGGTAGGCTGAGTGTTACACGATGATTTAATGAAATGTCTCTGGAAAAGAAAATACTATATACTGGCATACTGATTTAACAAATTCAGAAGACGAAAACTAAGGGCATTTTGGCTATTATTTTATTTTAGTTAGTTTTGTAAACACAAAATATAGTTTGAGTTAGTTATCGTTTTTGGAATAGTCTTGATTTTATTTAGGGTGATGAGCCCTGGCTGGCTTTCAACATAGTTTGTTAAGCTCTTCAAACTAACACGTCTGTCTTGCCTTTGTTTGAAGCTATTTATCATCAAAATCAAAAGAAAGCCTGAGATGCAAACATGTCCCCTGAATTCTGTAATAAAGTCCCAGTTCAGACTGCACTGACTGAGAGTTCACTGTGTGTCAAGCTGAATACTACTTGAGCATTGATTTGGATAAAGCAAGTAAAACAATAGAAAAAGTATTTCTCAACAGTTAGCCTTCTTAGTGTGCAGGTAGTTTGTATTGTTTTTTATAGTTCTAGCCTTAAGTACCCTTTTTTTAAATCATTTTTTACAGTGTTATCTACATGATCCCACACATGAATGTGATTGTAGCTGAGATTGACTCAGCAAGTTTTTGGAGTGCACCGATGTCTGTTGAAATCCTGTCAAGTGTTGACACAAACTATCACTCTTTCTGTCATGCAGAGAATCGAGTCGAGAGTTTCCTGTTCAGAACTTAGAGATTTACGATCCCTGAGGAATGATTTCAGTTCTCACTTCTTAACCATATCTTATCATATCTTAAGACACTTTACAAAAGAGCAGGTAAAAGACCTTACTCTTTGTTATATTATCAACAAAGAACCAACATTTTTGATATCTGAGTGGTTTTTTGTATAATCATAGGAAAAGGGAGGTGAAATATTCCTGTTCTGTTCAAAGTTACTTAAAACATCATAGATGTGTTTTCACTTATCACATGTCAGATTACTACAGGTTTGGGTTGACAAATATAATGACATGCTTAAGTGTTGACAGACTGTGAAAAGATAAATGTCCTGAGTTAATTATTCGGTGAGTTATCTCCTGAATGACCTGTTATCAGCTCTTTACTGTCATTCTGCTTTAAAGCTAACATACTCTGAGTGATAAGGCCACAGACAGCAGAGTCAACACAGCACTGATATACTTTTGTTCTGTCTGCTGTGAAGTGAGCCACAGATTTTAGACTTGTAAGATGAGCACATTTATTTATTGGATCAAAAGTAATGAAATACGAAACAATTCTCAAAATCTGTCCCATACTTAGGCAAATAGACCAATGAAATAAATAATTATTGATTTTCGCAGAGGGGCGGCAGCTGCGATTATTTCCAGTGTGTTTGATTTGTGCTTAAAGTTAACCTTGCATTTTAAATGTTAAGACTAGTTCAATTCAGTAAGGTTAATCTGAAGTTTCTGCTAAACTTGTAGAAGCTTCATTGTTTTTCTTGCTGTTTAACTTGAAAGAACAGACCGATGGTCAGAAACACACAGAACAGGCCGAGTGATGCTGATAGCAGGTTTGACAACACACTGAATAATGAAACATACTCGACTTCCTAACATGCTCTATTTGTCTTTCTCTTCCTTAACCTTTTTTCAATTCCTTTGAACTTTACATCTTCATTCTCCACTTTGCAGAAACACCTCATGGAACCAGACATGGTGTTACTCTCACAGTTCTTATCCTCACTAATGTCCTGTTTGTTTTTTCTTCTCTCTGTCCTAGCAGGTGGAGTGGTGTTGAGGAACTCAGTGAGACTGCAGGCATCATGGTGACCATCCCAGAATACTATGCAGGGAAAAATGTCCTGATCACCGGGGCAACAGGCTTCATGGGCAAGGTACAGTTGTAGTTGAATAATCATACAGAAGATTTCAAACATGTAAAATGTAAATTGAAGCAGGAAGAATATAAGATTATCCACCAGTCACAATAGTTTGACACACTTTCACACTTGCTCTAAACTCCTGATATTTTCAGCAGGGGCTTTATGTGTGAACGCGACCAGTCACACTTTGTTCAATTCTGCAACTCTCCATGCTCATACTTTAACTTCTGTATTATGCTTTCTGTTTGTCAGGATGTTCTTCACCACTCTCTTGTCTATGCTGTGTCCAAATACACAGAAATAATATGAAGGCAAACATTCTCATTATAGCGGCGTATAGCACTCTGTTGCTTCCTCCGCCACTTCCTCATCATTCCTTTTACGTCATGCCTTGCCTCAGGAGACCCCCCCCTCCCCCCACTGTGTGCGCCTTGGATCAGACAGGGTGTAGTCTCCCACTGAGATGCACATCTGAGAAACATCGACATAAATATGTTATCTTCTTTTTTAATTATTAAATGATGCAGAACAATACAAGACGGGGGTGAGACATGACGATGCAGGGGGTAAACAATGACAAAACAAAGACAAGCAGGAAATTAACATTTTGCAACTTAGTATGTTGATGGTGTTCGAGGGACCTGTTTGTGTGTGTGTGTGTGTGTCTGTGTGTGTGTATAATTGCAGTGTCTGCTTGTATCTTTAATTTTTGGGGGCAGCAAAAAGAGGAAAGCTTTGAAGACAGCTAGGAGGAGAAAGTGGAAGAAGTGCAATTCAGCAGGAGACTGAGCTTGATGGATACAAAATGGAAAAAAAAAATAGATGACTTCCTCCCTCCAGGCTCCACCCGTCTCCACGAGGCCCTGGAATCCCCCCCCCCATTATAATTTTTATTCTACCATCATTATCATTGTGTCACACATTTTATCATATTCTGCTAAACACAAGAACCATTTTTTCAACGTTCATGTGTTTGAGTTTGCCAGGATGCTGCAGAATGAGTAGCTGTTTCAATATTTAGTCCTCAACTTCTGCAATTGACAAAAGGAGGAAGTTGGCCAATGATATGTTAAACGGTGCCAAGAGGAAATGCTAATTCTGTACCTCTCTGTAACTTGCTCTTTATTAAAGGTGCTTCTGGAGAAGCTGCTGAGGTCTTGCCCTGGAGTCAAATCTGTCTATGTAATGGTCAGGTCAAAAGCTGGTCAGAGCCCTCAGACCCGCATTACTGAAATGATCAACTGCAAGGTGAGCAAAATGTTTGGATGTGATCATCAAATGTATTTGAGTCTACCTTTTAAGACAAAGTTACATGCTGAACCAGGGACAAAATACTGTAACACTTCAATTAAAAGACTGATTCAATCTCTGAAATCCTCATGCCTTTATTTTGGACAGGTGTCTAGACTTTACATTTTTAATGAACAAAATGGAGGGAAATGTGTTGATTTTAAATGTGGGAATGTTTTCCTGAATACCAAATTAGATCATGCAAAATATTTTTTTCTTCATCCTGATCTGCTTCCCTGAGACTGTAATGCCCATCAGTGCAGTTTGCGTCCTGTGGATTCACCCACACATATCTTCTCAGGTCACTATTTAAAATCCAATATAGGGAGTTAATGATGAGCTGGAGTGAAGGCAAAACTCTAACCGGCTAAATGTTAGGACTGCACAATGTAGTGGGTGTTAAAGTGAGTAAATGAGGGGGTGCAAGTTCAAACGTAGCATGGTTTGAGCACTGTCATAGTTATGCTATAACTTTAATAAAATATGTTAGGCTTGTTGTTAAACTTTGATGAATATGTTTTTATAGATATTACAGCAGCATACTGAATAAAAAGAAGGTGCAGGCTGTGGGGATACATAGATCTTTAGTTTAAATGAGAGGAGTTATCAGGAGGGAGGAATTAAGAGAGTGGGTTGCAGAATGAGTGCAGGAACTTCTAAATTGGGGCATTCTGGCAACAGGCACCACTAACGCCTCAAAGAAAGGAACTAAAAGTTGTTATTTTAAGAAAAGAGAGATAAACAAATGACAGTGTAATGATTTGTACATCACATCTGTACTGTAACATTTGGACTTTCTGTCATTTTTCTCATCCAGTTGTTTGAGAAGGTGCAAGAGGAGCAGCCAGACTTTGCAGAGAAGATCATTGCAGTGAGCAGCGACTTGGTACTGCCGGAGCTGGATCTCAGTAAAGATGATCAGAGCATCTTGGCTGAAAAGATTCATGTTGTTTTCCATTGTGCTGCCACCATCCGCTTTAACGAGGCCCTCAAGTAAGTGTTCTGTTTATTCAGCTCTGTTTCTAGGTTTTATTGATGTATTTCTTAGGAATAGAGGCAGCATATTCTTGGACTGTTTTTTCTCCCTAAATGCACTGTGAGGTTACCATGCCTGTCAGTGTTTTTCTGAGTTTGATTGGTAAGTCTGTTGTCTTCACTCTGTCAGATGAATGATATCTAGCAGGAGAATGAACTCTAGAATGTTCACTTGCATTAAGCAGCGGTCACAGCAGGGAAGTGGTGACAGAGTGTTCCCACAGGTGTTTGCAGTAAACAGACTAACACCTTGTGCTTCAACAGGTAACCATTCATTTAGTTTAATCCTCACATTATTTTACTGATTTTAAAATGCACTGTTCAGTCAAAGAACTGCTAGAATACATTTGTAATAACTCTTCAACATGTTCAGATATGTTAGCTTTTCACTTACCAACCACTTAACTATCATTGCTGATTGTGTTGTTTCATGCGCAGTACTTGAGTAATTAACAGCACAGAGGAAATGACCCAAATAGTGTCTGAAAGTATTTTTACACTTTTCTAATTCTACGTAGTTCTCTTACTGTAGTGGGGAATAGTTCAATGAATGATTATGGACACAGATGATACAAAAAAAGTTATATTTAATACATTTTTATTTTGTCAAAGTAACCTTGATAAAAAATAAAACACACCTTGATGAGTAATTTTGTTACCTGCTTAACTTATCCTCTTAGTTCATGTTGCTGTTGTTGTGTCAGATAAAGTTTGATGGAGCAACTAAACAACAACAAGTGATGGGCGCTCTTTGTGTCACACCCATTATCAAGGGATATGATAGGCTCTTAATGAACCAGAGGAATAGTCCTGATGAGCTGTATATTTCTGTACATATCACTATTGTTATTAAGACTAAGAGCAGGCTGTAGTCCAAAGAGGAACATATGCCTTATAACACCCTGAAGACAACAACATGTTGTATATGTGCTCAAAAGAGAAATGAGGAGTTTAATACCCTTACTCAAAAGTGGAGGAACATGCTTCTCTTCTAGTTTCTGCTTTTTAATCACAAAAAGGGTTCCTCACATCCCAGCTTGACATGACAGTGGTATGAATCGTCTCTAATTGCATTTGACCCTATACAGATGCCAAAGCAGTGTCAATAGATTTGTCTTTATTCCAGCAACGCTGATGAAAAATGAATTGATAGGATCAAAGAATCCTGCACACTTCTACTGTATCTGTTCAGTTAAATTGGTCGACTGAATACATTCTGAAAACTTCTCCCCTCAGAGATGCAATGCAGCTGAATGTCCTGGCCACCCAAAAGATGCTGGCACTGGCCCACAGGATGAAACATCTGGAGGTGTTCCTTCATGTCTCCACAGCCTACGCCAACTGTAACAGAGAGCTCATTGAGGAAGTCGTCTACCCTCCCGCGGTAGACTACCGCAAGCTCATTGATTCTCTGGAGTAAGTTGGTCTGGACTCATTTACAGCTTGTGTACAGGAAACAAACTGTTGTGGCAACGATTGATTATTACGATGGGTGATGGGTGTTTTTTGTTTGGTCATTTGTAAACTGTAGCATGGGGTTATGGTTGATGTTTTTTCTTCAGATTACTAGATGCATTAAAAATGGAGTAGGAAGGTATTATCACGATTAATGTCAATAACACATGTCAGCTTAGCCATGGCTGAAGAGTCTACTGCTTCTTAGTAACACTAATGTTGTAGAGGCTGCCAGTCTCAGCTGCTCAGGGAGAGATTAGTGAAGCATTAGAAGCCTCCAGAGTAAGTGGAGATTAGTGGGATGATTCTGAAGTATGTATTGAGCTTTAGAGAGATGTTGCATGGATGTGTGCAGAGAGGCAACATGCTGTGGATCTCAGACAAAATGTACCTTTAGTAAGAAGGTAACAATCGACATAAAGCCACTGTTGTTTGGTCAACTTGTTTTTTTTTGTTTTATTTTACAAATTTCCTTGCTTACATCTTGCCCACACTACCTGCATAAGCAGCATGTGTGTCAGTGAACCTGTTTCTTTCAGTTTCACATTGATGTTTACAAGAAGGAGCAGCAGAATGGGTCACGTGCTGCTGAATCACTGGAAATGAAGAGAAGAGGACTCGAGCCTAACTGTTCTGCAAGCTGAGATGATTCTTGTCAAAAACATACTCCAAAAGATGTGTGGATGCACATATTTACTTCAGACCTGTTTTGACAACAGTTTTAATTAGTGGTGCAATGAATCACTGTCGAGACATGTAGTCCAGACCTTCAAATTACAAAACACACTCAATTCTAGTCATGCAAGTGGCCTGGCATCCGAGAGGCATCGTGGTCAGTGGGAACCCTAAATGGACTGAAATCTCCTCCTGTTTTTGTTTTACTGATGGTTAAATATTTCAACAACTTTTGGATGTATCGTGTAGACATTTGGATTCGGACATTGTGTCTGGCTGAGGATGAATTGTAATCCCCATGGAGGCTATCTGACTGTTGTTTTGCCTTTATCTTATCAGGGCACTATTTAAAACTAAATGTTGACAAACTTTGTTTAAGCTAAACACTGGCAAAATAAATTACCAGTCATGCTTATTGGCAAATTAAATTATTATTATTTTATTTTTTTCCAGCTGGATGGATGACGAGCTGGTGTCTGCACTGACCCCAAAGCTGCTCGGGGAGCGTCCCAACACCTACACCTACACCAAAGCCTTGGCTGAGTACATGGTGCAGCAGGAGGCGGGAGACCTAAATGTCGCCATCATCAGACCTTCCATAGTGGGAGCCAGCTGGAAGGAGCCCTTCCCAGTGAGTGATTCAGGCTGTTAGTGTTGCTGTTGCTGCTGCCAGCACAGAGGCGTTGGGATCAGTTGTGCAGTGAACGTGGTGGGAGTAGGAATGTGAGCAATGTGGAGTGACGACGCTCTGCACACCTTTTCTCCTGGGCCTGTCAATGGGAGAGCAGGAGTGTTGCTTACTGGTTTCAGAAATCTGAGACAATACATTTTTCTTTTCTTGTATCAGAGCAGACAAAAGGTCCCATTGTTCTGAAAAAGTAATTTACACTGAAATATTCCAAGTCAAATTAAAAATATCCCATTTCCCCATGAAATAATACAAATTTCAATCTATCATAGGATTCAAAGAGAAAAAAAGTCCTTTCACTTGAAACATCTAAAAGAAGAAGAAAGATCTTTGCTGCTTTAGTGTAAAAGAAAGGGGACATATTTCTGTATTTATCTTTTAATTTCAGCACTGCTTTATTCCATTTTCTTCTGTTCTTTCTTCCAGGGTTGGATTGATAACTTCAATGGACCGAGTGGAATATTTATTGCAGTAAGTGAGAGAGAATCTTTTCAAATGGTTTATAGACAGTAATGACGTCTTTGGCTTTAGCTTTTAGTAGTACCTTTCTTCTTGTCATTCATGTATTACATAAAGCTGCAGAAGAAAAGGTTTCTGCACCACTGAAGTTCTTCAATAGCTGTGACGCTGCTGTGACAGCAGCTCGAGATTCCTTAAATGATAGATTAAAAATATGCTCCTTTGACTCATTACTACACATGTAAAACAAGCTCCTTTGACTCATTACTACACAAGTAAAACATGCTCCTTTGACTCATTACTACACAAGTAAAACATGCTCCTTTGACTCATTACTACACAAGTAAAACATGCTCCTTTGACTCATTACTACACAAGTAAAACATGCTCCTTTGACTCATTACTACACATGTAAAACAAGCTCCTTTGACTCATTACTACACAAGTAAAACATGCTCCTTTGACTCATTACTACACATGTAAAACAAGCTCCTTTGACTCATTACTACACAAGTAAAACATGCTCCTTTGACTCATTACTACACAAGTAAAACATGCTCCTTTGACTCATTACTACACATGTAAAACATGCTCCTTTGACTCATTACTACACAAGTAAAACAAGGGATCTTTTGACAGCCCAAACAAACCTGTTTTCTGTTTGAGTAACATTCCTCAAATGCAGTGGCTCTCAATTGGCAGGAAGGGACACAAAAAGTTACAGGTCGCAGACCCATTATCAGTTGGTCGTGAATGTGTGCATGGTGATGAATAGTTTCAATAAGTCTTTCATATTTTAAAATAATATCAGAAATGTGCATGAAGGAGTTGGTGGTGGGTCCTGAGGTTTGACCAGTTGAGAACCACTGCCCTAGTGTGCTTGTTTACATAAAATACCTTCACTCCGGGCCTCAGGCTGCGGTCTGCCCGACAAAATGTAATCTCATGTTTTTGCAATAAGCATGAGATGAGATGAGAAAATGACGTTGCATTGTTGTCAGCATAAACTGTGGAGTCAGAACAGCCAGCAGGCTAAGCTGAGCAGTCCACAAGTTTTCACCAAGTATTTCACTGTCGTTGACCTCAGACACGGTCCTTACACTTTCCTACAGCCTACGACATCCCCCATAATCTGCAGCTCTTATGTGGCTGTTCAGTTCGAATCAAAGAATATAATGAAACAATAGTTACAAGTTTTCCTTTTCCCCCCATCTACAAATAAGTTTTTAAAAGCTAAATCCAGTCAGTTTCATTTGTTCAGTCATTTGAAATTATGATCTGTGTATGATGAGTCACAATGTATTCATATTAGTTATCAAGTTGTCATTTTCTTGAGCCTGTCTCAGAAACTTTTAACAGCTGCCTTTTTACACCCCCCCCCCCTCCCCCTCCTCCTCCTCCTCCTCCCACAGGCTGGAAAGGGGATCCTTCGAACAATGAGGGCTTCTAATGATGCTGTTGCTGACCTGGTTCCTGTGGACGTGGTCATCAATGCTACAGTGGCAGCAGCGTGGTACTCTGGATCACAGACACACAGCAGGTTGGATAAATGCATGCACACACACACACACACACACACACACACACACACACACACACACACACACACACACACACACACACACACACACACACACACACACAAATAGACACTTTTTTTTCTTTTTCTTACCACTGTAACTTTTGCTGCTTTGCTAAAGTGCTCATGATGGATAGGCCGGATCTTTGTAACATAACAATGAGTAAGGTCTTTTACCTGCTGTTCCAGTGTTTCAAGATAACACTTATGAGTTGACGCTATACAAATAAAAATTGATTGATTGATTAACTAGTATAACTTTTTTTATCGCCTTTAAATAAAATGAAAATCAACATATTTTCTCTGACCTCTAACCTATTATTACAGACCCAGAAACCTTCTGGTTTACAACTGCACCACTGGTGGGATCAACCCGTTTCACTGGGGGGAAGTTGGTAAGAAGTCTCTTTGTCTTACCTAAACACAGCCTCAAGGAAAGAGACGCTTACATGTTTAGACTCTGTCTCTAATGACAGATCCTGATTGTAACCTGATCCACTGCCTGCCACACCTCAACGTAAAGCTTTTGTTCACCTGTTAAGTATGGTCCCTGGTTTATAGCTGGAGGGAATCCCCCCCAGCAACAACCATTGTTCAGAGCTCATTTATGGACATGTCACACAGAAAGATCACTAATTACATTTCATGACTTTATGTTATACTTCACATAGAAGATTAACATTCACTCATGATGGGGGGGGGGGGGGTAAAAGTAAATCATGGATCTCATTGTAGTTGCAATGAATTTTGACAACACAACTTCAGGTTTTGATATCCTACATCTAATTTTGTTCAGCCGATGGAGTTTGTACAACCTTAAAATTTTAAGTTGCATCACTTGAGTCAGCATCTTTTGGGGATGCAAGTATGTTGACTAAAAAGCAGAGGCTCCGCTCTCCTTGAAATGGTAACAATATTTAACAGCAGTTGTTTAAAAAGTTTTCATTTTTCTGACACTCCATCTACTGAGGAAGATTGTGTGATATGATCAAAACAGCCACAACAGCTAATGTGAAACTATACTGGTCAATCGTTTGTCCAGAGTTATAATTAACTTCACATAAATTGTACGGTGATGTGTTGTTGTTATAGTTTTTTTTTTTTGTTTTTTTTTGGTTTATATTACAGAAAATACTAATTGATGGCATTGTCTTTAAAAAAAAATAAACAGGGTAAAATACATTTACTGATATTAATTTGTTTCCCATTTTACATGAGGATGAAAGATTTCAGTCAGGCATAAGAGAAATGTCTTTATCTGCTGATTGATGTTTTGAACAACCTTCTCTTTCTTAGAGCACCATGTAATATCCACATTCAAGAGGAACCCCCTTGAGCAGGCCTTCCGTCGGCCCAATGTAAATCTTACCTCCAATCACCTTATCAATCAGTACTGGATCGCCGTGAGCCACAAGGCTCCGGCCTTCCTCTATGATCTGTACCTCAGGCTGATTGGACGAGAGCCCAGGTAACTTCATCATCGCCGATTCAGACGTGCCGCACCTCTGCTGTTCTAACGTCAAAATCCCCCTCTTACACACGCCTGCTGCTTTAGTCCTGTAACTTCTTTCTTTTTAGTGTAGCTGCCTAACGTCGTGGCGTCAATGTGTCACATGATGCTTGTGTGCAGTTTTTTGGTGGGAGTTGAAGAATGTATAACCCCCGGCTCTCCTGCTCATACAGGAGGTCACCGGTGGGTTCTGCACTCTTTACATCTTGCTGCTGGCAATGATGGTATACTCAGTTGGGTTCCAAAGTCTCAGCACTAAAGTCATCTCAGTCCAGCTGATGAACGGACTAAGGTGGGCTTCAGTCTGAAGATGCTGTTTGGAATCCAGTCATGGTGTTGGCCCTGTGAAAAACCTCCGCTATGTGCTCCACTGTCGCAAAAGTGATTTAAGTTAACTTATTTTTTTCCCCTAAACATCCAGATACTTAAGATCTGCAGCCCTTTAGATGTCATAGGAGCTAATGACAGGCTAGCATGAAGCTACATGGGGCCTCCATCAGTTGAAGGAGAAAACGCAGATTCTTCTTCATCTCGTCCTCTGTGTCCTGTGTTACGTGTATTTGTCTCCTACAGAGAACTGTATAAACATGACCTTCAAGACCAATCCCTTAGAGCAGGCCTTCAGAAGGCCTAATGTCAATCTGCGCTCCAACCCCTTTACTAATCAGTACTGGACGACTGTGAGCCACACACTCCCCGCACTGCTCTATGATGCCTATCTCAGGCTGTCAGGCCACAAGCCCTGGTAAGGTTGCAACTACCCCCCCCCCCCCCCCCCTCTCCTGCACCTTCCCCTGTGCCAGTCAGTTCCAACCTTTTCCACAATCCCACCCCCCTCTGTGTGTTTGTTTTATTTGTTTGTTTTAATTTTACTGACTGGCTATTTGGAGTAGTGGGAATGCAGAAGGGCCCCAGGCTGAAGAAACAAAACTTGTTTGCTGTGTTTGTGCTTAGCCTCATGGCACCAACTGGACTTTGTTTAGAAAGACAGAGTGTCATGACTGCTGGCTTCCACTGGAGCATGTTTGAGCTCCATTCTGTTTTACGTTTATTTATTTTTTTAACACCGTTTTTGATATTTGAACATGCCGTTCATCATCTCCTTCCCCGCCCCCCCATGAAGTCTCACCCAGTCATGGAAAACCCTGAGGCACCATGGGACTACTTGGTCATTTATAAAAGTTGTGTGTAGTTGGAGACGGTTAGGTCCCACTGAATATAACCTCTATGCATGTGAGATGATTCTCCATGTTGATGTGCTCCCTCTTTACTGCCAATCAAAGGGATTTCAGACATTACAGTTGGGCTGACTTTGCCATGTTATCCTCTCTGAAATGAATTTGGCATTGTAGCTTATTCAAACTCTAGGGGTGTAATTTGGTCTGATTGGGTCTGTCACCAGCTGTGGTGTAAGTAGTAACTATCTCTCCCTCTATTCACTGATGAAATGTGCATGTTTGTCCCTCTGAATCATTCACTCACTGAAGGATTCTGAGTCATCTCAATCTGCTGTGATTAGTGAAAGTGTTAACCAATGCAATTGTTCCAAAATGCGTGTGGCTTATCGTTTATTGTGAATTGAAGCATTTGCTAAAACATTTTAACTTGTTTAATGTTTAAAAACTAAAATGAATAACGCAAACAAATGCAGTTCGAAGACTCAGATCCTCACCTTTCCTCTGCTTTCATTTCCACCAGTCATCTTGACTACCACAACATGGATGGTAATCCATGTAATGATGAGCCCCTAAATCTCAACAAACAAAGAAAATAACTATATTAGCTGGATTGACCTGTGTTAACAGGAGGACAGTATCATATCCCTCTGACTGCTGAGGCATGAGTAGATATGTTATGTACAAATTGCAAAATGTTGAAACCATCTAACCTTAATTTGGTTGATGAGCTCATTTGATAGTATGTTGTCAGTCCTTCACACAGACTAAATCCAGTAAGCCCTCGGCTGATTTGTATCATTTATTGGTAAAAACTGATAAATGAGTCCCAGATGTGATGCAGTGCTATGAGACAGTTTGAAAATCTCTCCTGAATGTAAAAATAAATGATAATGTAATTCATGCATTGAGTTGTTTTGAGATCATTAGGTAGGAGTGCTTCTTCCCCTTTAACCAAAGTGAGGAATAAAACAACCTCTCAAAATGTATTTCTATGAATGACTTTTTGTCATTATGTTGATCTGGACTGTTGATTAGTTTGGCACTCTGCCCTGACTTATTCAAATATCATTTAAGATTAGGAGATGTAAGAACTAAATAAAAACTCATAGCACTGTAAACCCAAATCATCCCATAGTTGCATTACTATTTAAATCAATGATGGGCATATAATGTGAAGTTTAGGGGACTGTTTATAAAACCTGTGACTTCATGTTACTCTAACTGTGGTGTTCATGAACTCTGGTCTTTCTCTCACCTTCTTCATTCTCATGTGTTACTCTCTCCCTATCCACGACACATTGCCTGAACTGCTATCTGCTGCTCCTCCTGCATCACCCCTCTTCTATGTTTTTTATCAATAATCATCTGTGACCTTATCACTACCATCAACTGTATTCATCTCAATGCTCTTTTCTTATTGGTCCATTGCTCCTTCCCCTCCTCTCCCGTGTTACCTTCACTGCTCATTCATCATAGGATGATGAAGACCATCACCCGCCTCCACAAAGCCATGATGGTCCTGGAGTATTTCACCAGTCACTCCTGGGTGTGGAACAATGACAACCTTTCCATGCTGATGGCCCAGCTGAGCCTCGAGGATAAGAAGGTATGGAGGATACAGACCATGGTGATCTTGTAAAATGGGGAGGGGGAATAAGTTATCTTCCTCCACATTGTTCAGTCTGTCCCTCTTGACCCCTCACCATGCAACACAGACCTTAACACACTATGGAGACAGCAGGCCGATTTACTACAGTGTGTTAATGTAGGCCGGATACAAAAGAGTGAGTCATTCATTCACTGCTGACGTCAGTTTGTAGTGAAAAGAGGCGTTTGTTTAGGAGGAATCTGCATTGATAAAGAACGTGCTGGACTTAAACTGGGACATAGAATGTTAACGTTTTTCACAACCTGAGGGGTTGTCCCATGACTAATCCATTTACAGGTACTCACTCTTGTTATAGTTTTGGGGTTATTATCTGCCTTTTTAGTAAAAGCCGGTCAGTGGTGTTAATGTCAAAAAGCCAATAAGAGACTCTGAGACACAGCTGTCACTTTACATAGAAACCTCATCAGTGAATGTGTAGGTGTGACCTGTGGTGTAAAAGTGCTATACAAGCTCAAGTCCATTTACCATGTATCACTAGAATTAACCTTGCATCCTTCACAGTCTCACTCTGATGAATGTGTATTTAAAGAGTTTCTGTCGTCATCGTATTTAACAAATCTGCTTTTAACTTTTTTATTTATAACTTCTTTAATGGACAACAATTATTTGGCACTTAGGGAGACTGATGACATCTCTATCAGCCTCAGCTCGACTGTTTTGATATTGTTTTAGATTATAATTGTTAGCATGACATTTCAAAGTGATATTAAACCTGCTAAATGTTTCTCTGAACTTTTAGCATTTAAAGTTGGCAATGTGTGTATATTAGCATGCTAACACTAACTAGCTCAAGCAGTGCTGCTTCTCCTCAATACAGACTCACAAAGTGTCCATAGTGGCTGTAGACTTGTTGATCAGCATTTTAAATCAAGTTTATTTTAATTTTGATAGCACTTCAATAAAAAAAAAAGTAAAATCAACGTTTAAATATTTTTTCAAAATGCATTTCTTTGTCGTCCTCAATCTTGGATTAATTTATAAAACTCATTTGTTTTGTTAATGCCAACTGACCTGTATTTTCAGTGTGAAAAAAAATAAATAAAATCTCTCTGCCAACATATCTAAATAACCAAATGGTGTTCTAATTTCTTCTGACACTTGGCATCCCAGATGTCCTTGTTCGAGGTGGAACCTGTCAATCACTGAAGATTTGACATCTAAAAGCTCTTTAATGTTAACAGTCTCTCTGTTTTCATTTCTGTAGGTGTTTAATTTTGATGTCCGCCAGCTGCATTGGGCAGAGTACATGGAAAATTACTGTATGGGCACTAAGAAATACGTCCTCAACGAAGAGCTTTCCGGCCTGCCTGCTGCACGCAAACACCTCAACAAGTAAGAGTCTATGGAATAAAACTGCAGCTCTGCCGACCTGAAACGCTTCATGTGATTCTCTAAGGAGGGATGACACATCTAGGTCACCAGGAGACTGCAGACATACAGTCCCATTTTAGCACTTCATCATGATTCTCAAGTACTTTAATTCATCCATCCATTAACATGAATATCTTTCCTACATTTAGCCAGGAGTTACTTCGTTTTCCAGTCTGATAGTGTTTCAGCTTATTCTTTCTGTTGGATATTACCGTCACAGTGGCACATAATCCTTTCAGCTTCAACAACTCAACTGTAAAGCAGACAAGAGATGGTGCACATTTAACATCTGTGTAGGATTGTCACATTACAAGAATTTACAAACCAACTAGGGATGTTTTAGTTGTGAAATCACTGGAATGCAAAATTGATGTTGATTAATCACCATACACTATTGAAATCCAAAGTAGTTCTTAAGTGTTTGATTTGGGATCTGATTTATATATATATATATATATATATATATATATATATATATAGAGAGAGAGAACCTAAAAATGGAGTCTCCCTTTTGAAGTATGTGATATATCTTACTTTGGTCTGATTCCTAGGCTGAGGAACATCCGCTACACCTTCAACACCGTCCTGGTGGTGCTCATCTGGCGTGTCTTCATCGCCCGATCACAGATGGCCAGAAACATCTGGTACTTTGTGGTGAGCCTCTGCTTCAAATTCCTCTCCTACTTCCGAGCTTCCTCCACCATGAGATAATGAGACTAGGACTCGGGCCTGTGGATGATAGCTTCCTGAGTTAAAGCCCATAAAATGATACCCGGCTGTCTTGCCCCATGTTTCCCCTGACACTGAACCATTAATCTCATGAAGACAGACTACTGGATCAGCCTGGGGTCCACACTGGACTAAGTGTCTCATTTCTCAGATCTATTTCTCCTGACCATAAGATGCATGGATCTATCTCTCAGTGTATAACGTTCATACCAAACACACTTGGACTGTTTACAGACAGTGGACCAAATGCCCTCAGTCTGTTCATTTCCAGTCAAACCAGTCCCCCTCTGGAACCAGCTTCACTCTTGCAGTCTTTAAGCTCCATGGCATCCAAACCTGCTCAGTCTGATCTGTCCGCTCATCTGGCCGCCTGCAATACAAAACTATGCATTGGATCGTTTTAAAAACCCTCAGTTGGTTTTGAGTCAATCCCAGCTTCCCTTTGTTGTCTTTCATTCAGCAGTTAACTTCAACTGCTGATGAAGTCATTTTTCTACCCGAAAACATAAGGCCATTTTTCTTTCTTGTTTTTTTTTCATCCCTTGAAGTTTGTGTGTTCTCGCCTTAACAAGAATGTATGATAAGCACACCTCTCTTGGTTTTTCATCTGATAGTAGCTTTTGCTAGGCAAAGCATAGACTACTCTCAGTTTGGCATTGGAGCTGGTTTTGTATAGGTTGTTGGTGGCAGATGAGTGATGACGTGTTCAGGGACAACCTGGCTGTAGATTTTTTTTTTTTTTTTAACTCTGTTTTGCTCCCCCCCCCCATCTCTTTCCCAAGACCAAAGCCATTTCAAACGATGTTTATAACAGTGTACACACAGATGCCCGTTTGTAAGGAGAAAGATATCAATGCAGGGTTTGGGGGTTGGCTTATACTCGGCTAAAGCCCATTTTGATTTGTCGTTGATTCTACCTGCTAGACCCTCATCAACAGTGTACTCTCGTATGTCCCCCGTGAACTGCAGTGAGTGCTTATCTTTTTTTGCAACCAAGCACAATGTTTATTGTAATAAAATGGCTTTATCCAGTGCCTGCAAACGAATCATTCTCCGCAGATTTTTAAAAATTAAGCTGCTTCTTCTTCTACAGTTTCCTTTTTTATGTTTAAAATTCACCTGTTACAGTCTTTAACTTGTTTTTGCCAAAAGAAATACCTCTTTGTTTCAAAAAAAGAGGATGAGACAGGTGGAGTTGAGAGGTACAATATTTCTGATTTGGATTAACTGTTTATGGTTGAGAATTGAAATGCTCTTAGTACTGGAAGATGTATTAGGACATGAAAACACTCTGTCTTTTTTTTCTAAATTGTTTATTGCAATACAGAATGCAGGTTTTTTTTGACGATCCCATGTTGTTCGTACTGTAAAACTCAGTACTGTTGCCTTCATCATCCATTGTTTTCACTTTTTTTTTTTCTCCCTCATATGTAACTCGGGTTGAGAAGCCTAAATGTTCTTTCAATGTTGCACTGCTGTAATCTGTTTTTGCAAATAATATAAACCTCGGGAATCAGGCGACTTATCATAAAGTCAAGACTGAGAAGAAAATGTAGAAAAATCCATATGAGCTTCAGTTCACATTTAAAGGTAAACATTTGATATCTCATTGGCTAAGTTTATAACATTTAACATATAACACTGTTGAGTCTGTTACACAACATGATAGGACTTCACTTCCTGCCATTCTGTTATGTTAGCTTGCTTGCTAATGTTTGCTAATGTTTGGCGTATTGCTTACATTGGCTCAGCTGTCTGTTCCCAATGGTTTAGACAAGTAAATATTTATGATAAAATGTGGCCTCAAAGTCCCTCCTGATTTTCACTAACACACGTACATTGTACATTTAGTAGCTGATGATATAGGAAATGGTTAAAGTTCAACAAGTGGTTTGATTCTCTGCATCTATTCAGTTGACAAACTTGGAACCATGCCTTCAACGCTGGGCAGCATTTAAGCTTCCTGCCACCTTGTCAGCAGTGTACGTTTTGTCTGTTACATGAAATTATGAATTTCACATTAAATGTCTTTTTTTCATGTATCTTTGTTACCATGTTAAGTCGTTGCTTATCATACCTGGGGTTTTCCTGTGCACTTTGTAATCATTGTCATGTCTGTTACCTGTTTACGGAGCACACTACAATGTTTTTAAAAAAGCAGGGTGTTACTGTACAGTGTGCCGATACTTAGTTCTGTTTGCATGTAACTTTCGAGAGTGTCTTAGGAATGTGATTTTGTGTCTTCTTTGACTCTCACAGCATGAGCCATTTTCCAAAGGATCATGTGAGATGGTTGAATAAGAACGTTTTGGAGAGACGTGTGCAAGTGTAAATCGTGCCTGAACTTTTTTCAATATTCAAAACATTGAAAAAAGAGAGCAATCAGATCTATGTTTTCTAATCATTTGTGTACAGCTCTATTTAGGTAGACTTCATAATATACAGAAACAGGTTTATTTTTATGCTAATAACATTGTGTTGCTTTTTTATTGACATGCTCTTTGAACCAACTTCAGCTGCTGTAAATAATACTTAAAAAAGTAAATGTGTAAAAAAAAAAAATAAGCATCTTGCAGCATCTTGAGCGCTAAATATAACTCTTACAAGTTGTTTGACTTTTACAGTGTATGTACATGTACTTACTTTCTCTGAATGTAAAAAGAAAACAGCCTGACTCTCCTCTGACTTCTTGAATAAGAATTTAACATTACTATAATTGCCTGTAATTTTAATATACATTGGAATGCTGTTTACAGTTGTAACTCTGCAGGATGAGGATGTAAGTCTGTTTGTGATGGGAAAAGAATAGATTATCGTTTTTTGGTGGTACACTCCAGCCCTGCATTTTTTTTGTGCAGATGTTTATGACAAAACTCGTATCTAACTTTTGCAACAACAAAAAAAATTATGCAGATGTTAAATGTAGTCCAATTATATCCGTATCAATAAGGAAACAGATCTCTCAAACATGCATACCAAAACTCTGCTATTCTGCATATCTGGACTGAGAGTATGTTTAGATCCTATTTGATCGACACTGGCCTGACCTGTGATCAGGTTTTGAGGTTATCAGGTTAAATCCAGATTGGTGCAAACCAGCATCAACAAATTGCATCCAAATGCATAAATTCCTCTGAGCATACCAAAACGTTTCAACTGACGGTAAAATGAAACCATGACGAGCAAATACAGGAGAACAACAGGCAGCAATCATAGAGGATGCAGGATGTGATCATAGATACTGGGAGAATGTGAGGGGATTGATATATGAATTGAAGCTGATGAACTAAATGCTTTCTGTTAATAGATTTTTTTTAAATTAACTAGATTGATGCCCTGTTGTTATCATTAAGAAACAAACCTGTCTGTTTGTTTCAGATTAAATGGCCTGTGTATCGATCACTTACACCAAAGGGGAAGTGGTGGTTTTAACTCTTGCTGTATCGACTTTTGTGGTTTTTAATGGCTCAACAGTTATGCTTCTTTTGACATTGTTAAAACAACATGGCTTCCTATGCTTAAGCTGGTCCAAGGTTTCCTCTGAGCTTCTGATGGCTTTCAGACTTGTTACAGTGTCCATGTTGTTTTTTGTGATGTTCATATACTGTGTTTTTTTTATGTTTGTGTTTTTTGAGCTGACTTATTTTTTTGTTTGTATTTTTTTTTTTTTTTACATCACTAATACTTTGAGCGGGGGGGGGGGGATAAGCACAGGTCACTGTGTTCACTGTCAGAAGGAAGAAAGGAGTTGTAACAGAAAAACAATAATTCAAAGAGTGCCTTGAGTTTGTACACCAAAAAGTGTGAATAAACTGTTTAATCCTCTTCCTGATTTAGATGTTTCATGTCTCATACGTCCATAAGAGAAGAAGAATCGTCCATCTGTTGGACTGAACCAGAGGGTGACAGAATGATTGTCAGGGAACGAACGAACCATTAGTCTCAATCTGTTCAGCTGACCTGTTTCCTGTGGTGCATAACAGATCAGTCCTCCGCTGAACACACAGTTATCTGGAAGTCCACTAAAGTGAAAGCTATTGAACAGCTCCATTAAGATTTAATGCTGTCATTCAGGATTACACTCGACTCCATGAGTGAAAGGATTGACCCGTACTTGATCTGGAGGGCTCGAGCTTCATTTTAAAGGAACAACTAGTGTGGTGGTGTGACAGCTAATGTCCAGAGGAATATTTTCAGTCTTCGAGATGGACAATCTCACCGTTCTTCAGCAGAATTAGAATCGGGGTTTATTGGCAAGTACGTTTACACGTACAAGGAATTTGACTTGGTGTATTGGTGCTAAACAATTAATTAATGAACAGGTTAGTAACATGATTAGGTGTAAAAGGAGCAACCCGGGGTCCGCAATACATCTGTGCCAGGCCCAGCACATAGTTCAACAATGATAAGCTGTATTAGCTATGACAACTTTATTCCATGAGACTATGCAAATCCAGTAACATGATCACTGGTGCACGTGAATGTTGTTTCCGCTGTTGCCCTGACATTATTCTGGTTGCTAAGCAACCTGGCCCCTGGAGATTGCGTCTGGATATCGTTTCAAACAGGAGGTTTTGTTTCTCAATGAGAGGAGGTTAAACCATCAAACCTCTTTGAGATCAAATGAATGTCTTACTTTGTCATCATCCATCATTAGATGACAGCAAATAACATCTTAGCTTTATTACAGTATTGCATTTTTAGAAAAGGTGGATAAAAATGAATGGCAGGGTTAGAGATGCACAGACAGATAGAATGTATAAAACCAAAGGAGGACTAGGCCTACGTAATCTGCAACTTTACACGGCTCAATTACAAAAGAGGATTGTATGGTTTGTTGTCTGATTATTCAAGGATATAAAGTCCAGCATGGAAACAAGCAACAGTGATTATCAATCTAATTTGAAGGATTAAATCAGGGGGACATCTCCTGGTCAAAGACTATATCAGCCGTGTAATGATTTCAAGCACATCTTTAAGTTGCCATGATTTCTCCATGTTGAGATCAATTGATTTAGAGACCTTTGCCTTTACAAATTGATGCTGATTTCTTTTTTTTAAATCTTTAATCCTCATATTGTCCATATGCTTCTACATTTTTAGCAGTCATTTAATCATTAATTAAGGGGTGGATTTCTTACAGTTAACATCTTCAAACATATGAACTGGAAAGTGAATGGATAGAGTATAGTGAGCGTGCTGTAATAACTGAATACAACCCAGACAGAAGGTGAGAGCTGCGTCCTTAGCAACAGTCTGCTCTGCATAGTAACAGTTTGTTCTTCTTAACAATAGTCTGCTATCAAGGGGTAGCAAGCCATTGCAATGTGTAAGTGGCCAATCAAAATCGAGCATTTAACAGCAGCAACGTCCTCCTAGAACAGGACCTACAGAGTATATGTGAAAGCATATAAGACAGAGAATTTAAACATCTATCTAAAGGCCTGTCCAATTAGTGATTCCAATTTAACTTTTAACATGTATGAAATAGCTCACTGAAAGTCTTTCAATTAAACACCACAAATGGTAATGAAGATTATTTTCAATATTATTTAAATGTTTTACTTGTATAGCTACTTTCTTTCTTGTTATCTAGAAAAAATGCAGTATTGAAACACTCGTGTAGGACATTGCATGACTATGCTTAAGTCTCAAAAAAGAATATTGTAATATTAGTCATTTTATTATGTCATAAGTAAATGTAGACGTGATGTTACGTATGTACAAAGGTGGAAGAAACACAGCAGGGGTGATTCATACTGATGAAAGGAAACTAATGGGTTAACTTTTATGGGTGGGACAGGCTTAATGTTTTGGATCTACTGCTGGGAAAGTAACTTACTTGATATATAATTCATATATATTGGCACACACACTCTCGTTGGTGTCGAGCTTCTGTTCAGCTTCTGCCCAGCTCTCATGAAAATGGACTTAAACAGTGTTTAACTGATACAGTTCCCTTGTTGCTTCTGGCTTTACAGTAAGATTTCATGGACATTAAACGCCCTCATAATTCCCCGGATGCTCATGAGTGAAGCCAGACACAAATACTCTTACACTGATCTGACTTCATGTCTGATTTGGGATCAGAGTTTGTTTGATCGTTCCTCCTGTGTAGCTTCAGACAGAAACATAACAAGACAAAAGACAGTGACCACTGACTTGATGATCTGTTGACAGCTTGCCTTTCTTCATGTTTTCATTCAGTATGTGGGTCATCAGTGGAGCCCTCAGTATTTCATGCTACTCAATACAACACCTGGTAACAGCTGCATGGCAACTGTGGCCCAGCAACCATGCCAAGCGCTGAGTCACAACCAGCCGTGCACACCCAGTGGGGCCTGGTCCACTGGGCTGCATGAACAGGAACCAGAGGCTTACAGGGCTTAGAGTTGGAGCCCAGAGGCAGAATACACACACATACACACATTTCAACATGCTCTAACTGAACGCCTGCACTAAATATCTATTAATGATGTTTATGTGAGTGCTTTGGTAATACTCAGTTTTGTATGCATAGCTGTCCATTCTTCCTACTTTATAGCAAACATGACTCTGTTTCCAGCTATAACATGTTTATTTAGGCACTCAGCTGTAGTGTCTTGTGAGTTCTTAATGCCACTGTGGTTAGAAGTTAAATTTAATTCTGCGTGTAAAACAGAAATGCTAATTTAAACAGATAGGTAGAATAGGCGAGGCTAAAAAGATACTTAGAACCAGATGAGTTTGCACATCCATCAATTTGTTCACATAAATAATGTATGAAGTAAGTCTGTGATATGAAGAGGTTGTGTTTGTGCTCAACGCACAAGAAAAAAGCCATTTTACAGCTAGCTATCTTTTTTTTTTGCAAGCCTTGTCCTCAAAGAAAAAGAAAAAGGCCCAGAGAAGGCAATTAGCTGCTCCATTTTGTTTCTTTGCTTTGCTTCTTCTCTATATGTACCTACATGTGGCTTCATGCTGAAACAGCTTCCCTGGATTTTTGTCAGCATTTTATGACTGTTTTTTCCTCTTTTGTTTTAAAGCAGTTTGCCCATCTCTTTCTGTCTCTATCTCACACTACACAACAGTTGACCTTGAAAGCGCCAACACGTTTACTCCTCAGTACTGCTTTTCATTCTGTTTGACATTTAAACAAACCAACCGGGCTGCTGCAAGATTTTTTACTGTCTAGTTAATGAGTGTCACCTCACACACTCCCAGGTCTATAAACCAGTTTGTCTCCCCAGTAGCACCTATTCATAATGTGTGCTTTGGTGATGAAGCCCTCTGCTGCTCTCCTCTGTCTCTGGTTCTGGCTAAACACTGGCATCAATACTGCTCAAATGGGGAAAGTGATGAAGGATGCCTTGTAGGAAAGGCAGAAACACACTCATTTGTCTCTCATGTATAACAGCTAAATAGTCTTCATACCCGATGGAATTTATTTGACCAGCCTGTGGAGATATATTCCTGTCTGTCAGGTTCAAAGTGTGGAAATCCTCTGCTGTGGAGCCCACTGGTGCACCCTTTAAGGGTTGTTGGAGGGACTGAGGCCGTTTATGGATCACATCCATGGCTGGTAATTGGTCAACAGCTCATCTTTCAATGTTTTAGTCTGTTGTGTTTTCAGGGGTTCATTGAGTGAGGTGTTTTTTTTACTTACCTGTTAAATGCAGAGACATTTCATTTGCATGTTTTCTTTCTTTATCTGATGAGCCCTGATGCTGTCAGTGAGCTATCATTTTTCACACAGACTAACCTCACCACACCATTTGCCCATAACTGTTATTTCCTGTTCACAAGTAAAGGGTGTTCAGCCGCAGGGTGTTGAGTAAAGTGTTGATCAGCTAAAGAACCATTACTGTTGAATCAAATGACTCTCTACAGTCATATGATTACTCAAAATAAAACAAGTGAATGTCACAGTATTTCTCCACCTTGCTACTACAACTGCAGTTTGCATGATTATTAATTTACGTGACCGTGGGTGTGCAACAGCAGCAGAACGTGGCTAAGCAGCAGGCTGCAGTTCGATTTGTGTAAAAGTCGTACTATGGTATGTTGAAATAGACAACTTAATGAAGAACACATACAGTTTTGATGTAGAGCAGTTATGGCTGGCACTGTCATGATAGCTATGAAATGTGGAAAAGATTAAGCATTGTATATAGGATGTTTTACTTACTCTTTGCAGTAGGGGGCGCTATGGTTGAAGTTGACTATTGTTATGTTAATGTTTCAGAGGCCAACCCTGATCATACATGTGAAATTTCAACCCAAGTCTGTAGGGACTTGGGTTGGGAACCAGAGGGTCGCCGGTTCAAGTCCCAATGCAGACCAAGCATGGAAGTTGGTCTGGTAGCTGGAGAGGTGCCAGATCACCTCCTGAGCACTGCAGAGGTGCCCTTGAGCAAGGCACCAAACCCCCTCCCCACCATCAGCTCAGGAGCGCCCGCTGTGGGCCGCTCCATCACTCTGTCATCTCTCCCTTAGTGCATGTCCATAGGATCCTGTTTGTGTGCATGTCTGTATATATATATACTTCAGCCTATGTGTGTGTTCATGACTACAGAGTGTAAAAACTGAAATTTCCCCTTGCGGGGATCAATAAAGTAAATCTTCTTCTTCTTGCTATGTTAATGGAATAATTGTATTAGGTTAGATGTGATCAGGCCAGTACTGACATTGTTCATGTGAAATTTGGTGAAAATCTTACATTGTATATGGGAGGTAGTACTTATTATTTGCAGTAGGGGACACTATGGTTAAACTTTATTATTGTTTTGTCATTGTGTCAAGAGGCCAACCCTGAACATACCTGAGAAATTTTAAAAAGATCAGATAAAGTATATAACATGTAATACTTACTCCTTGCAGTAGGGGGCGCTATGGTTAAAATTTATTATTGTTTTGTGTCACTGTGTTTAGAGGCCAACCCTGATCATACCTATGTAATTTCAACAAGATCAGACAAAGTATAAAAGCGTTACAGCCACTTCCTGTTTGATGGCGATGTGATTTGTGGACTTCCTGTTGAGTTTTGGGCGTGGGTTCAAGAGGCTTTTTTGTAGGTTTTGTCATGTTGGAAATGCATAGTAAAATTCAGAATTGTAGGTTCAAGGAGCTGCGGGGGCTGAATGTTTGAAATATTGTAGGGGGCGCCACTGAGCCATTAAGCCACGCTCACTCACTTAAACGGTATAACATGTTTGATTTTACCACCAGAATTATATGTATGAAGTTTCGGGACCGTACGACTATGTTAAGACAGTGAAAAAATTACTTCCTGTTTGATGGCGAGCGACGCGTCTGTATGGCGACAGCATTGGACATGAAGGGCCCTCACACCCCTGTGCAAGTCAGGGTGTGTCGCGACCGCAGGAGTGCAGCAGCAGCGGAACGTGACTAAGCAGCAGGCTGTGCAGTTCGATTTGTGTAAAAGTGGTACTATGGTATGTTGAAATAGACAACTTAATGAAGAACACATACAATTTTGACGTAGAGCAGTTATGGCTGGCACTGTCATGATAGCTATGAAATGTGGAGCAAATTGAGCATTGTATATAGGATGTAGTACTTACTCTTTGCAGTAGGGGGGCGCTATGGTTAAACTTTATTATTGTTTTGGGATGGTGTTCAGAAGCCAACCCTGATTATACCTGTGAAAATTGGAGCAGATCAGACAAAGTATATGAGATGTAGTACAGTGTCTTTCCAGTATGGAGCGCTATTTCAGTGGCCCAATTGTATTAGGTTAGATGTGAGCAGGCCAGTACTGAGATGATTCAAGTGAAAATTGAATAAAATGTAAGATTTTATATGGGAGGTAGTACTTAGTCCTTACAGTAGGGGGCGCTTTGGTTGAAGTTGACTATTGTTATGTCAATGTGTTCAGAGGCCAACCCTGATCATACCTGTGTAATTTCAATCAGATCAGACAAAGTATATAGGATGTAGTACTTAGTACTTGCATTAGGGGGCGCTATGGTTGAAGTTGACTATTGTTATGTCAATGTGTTCATACCTGATCATACCTGATTATACCTGTGTAATTTGAGGCAGATCAGACAAAGTATATGAGAGTTACAGGCACTTCCTGTTTGATGGCGAATGTTGCATCCGTATGGCGAGAGCGTTAGACGTACAGTAGGTGTTTGAGCTTGAAAGTGTTGTATGGCCAGGGTGTTAGCATGGTCCACACCAATTTTGAGCGGGAAATTAGCTAGCTTGTGGCAATGGCTAATGCTAATTGAGAAGCAGTAACTTCCTGTTGTCAACAGGTGGCGCTGTAACTAAGCAAAAAATGTCAATCATGGATGTGTTCAGGGTAGGCCCCATATCATGTATGAGAAATTTTAATATGATTGAACACTGCATGACAGAGATATAACCATTTACTTTTTTGGCAAGTTGCCAAAATGCACATCAAACTTTGAACGCACGCCATGACCACACTCTTTGACGAAATAACATGCAGAGCACAACGGGATGTGTTGATCACTAGAACACACTGACACTAAGTTTGCATCCAATGGCTGAATGCTTTCGGACTAGCTTTATTTTTCGCTTCTGCCAGTCTTTATTTTTTTACATCTTTTTATGTATTTCAGTTTTACTTAAACTGTATTTCCATTTTCTTTTCTTTCTTCAAAAACAACATTTTATCCATATTTCAACACAATATGCACAGAAATATACATAAAAAAATACTTGTCATTAATTACATGCAAAAATTCTCAAAACTACAAAATAAACATTTCTGTGTGTTATTATCCTTTTCACAAATATAAAATAATTCGGTTCTGCTACTTAAGAGCTTCATATCAATGCAATACAGTTGCAAACAGGTTTCCAGTTTAACTGAATAAAAGTTCAATTCTCGCTTAGCATTATGCTAACAAATAACATGGGAAATCCCATAAAGAACCAGAAAAGCTAGCGGACTTAGCGCTACACTTTTTACATGAATTTAAGAAAAGAAAATATGAAAACGAACAGTCTTCATGAACCCACGGTTACTTTAAGAGATATACAGGCGCTTTACAAAACTAGCTAAATAGCATGGGAGTTAGGTACAAGCCATAACAGACATAGGCTATATGAATGTGGCGATGAGCTAAGCTAGCGCTCATGAGCATCATAGCTAAAGTACCTTTAAACCTTCAAAACAAATTTAAAACACATCCTGACACACACTGAAGTATGGCGTTACCTTCCACATGCTATAGAATAATATATAGACCACATGTATGTGATTTGTGACATTTACTCACCTGTAAATAGGCCTAACAGGGAAATAATAGCAACAGGTATGCTTCCTTTCCTGCTACTGAGCCCACTAAGCTGTCTCACTTGGAGGTTACGCCTCCTTGTGGAACAAATTGGAACCACACTCTAAATTAAAATATTTCAATCATGGATAGTCACCACAAGATGGCAGCATTGCCTTAATTTCAGATGGGCTCTGTATCACGCGTGAGAAATGTTGAACTACCTTGACTTGAAAGTGTTATTAGCCCCTCTTCCCGACATGATAGCATGACATGTTTGGTACAAATGGATGCAGTATTTCGTGCAGGTGCATTTGATACCTGTATTTATTTATTTTTATAAGTTTAGGTAGTTAGCAGTTAGCTAGCAAGAGTTACAGTCACTTCCTGTTTATGGCGATGTGATTTGTGGACTTCCTGTTGGATTTTGAGCATGGGTGCAAGAGGGTTATTGTAGGTGGATACGCATAGTAAAATTCAGAACAGTAGGTTCAACATGCTGCTCAGCACCACTGAGCCATTAAGCCATTAATATGTATGAAGTTTCGGGACTGAACGACTATGTTAAGCCCGTGAAAAAACTACTTCCTGTTCAATGGCGACAGCGCGTCCGTATGGCGACAGCGTTGGACGTAGGCGTTTGAGCTTGAAAGTCTTGTATGGCCAAGGTGTTAGCATGGGCCACGCCAATTTTGAGGGGGAATTGAGCTACCGTGTAGCAATGGCTAATGCTAATTGAGGAGAAGTAACTTCCTGTTGTCAATAGGTGGCACTGTGACTTATCCAAACGTTTCAAACATGGATGTGTTCAGGGCAGGCTCTGTATCATGTATAACAAATTTGGATATAATTAAACCATGCATGGCAGAGATATAAGCATTTACTTTTTTGGCAAGTTGCCAATATCATATCAAACTTTGTATGCACACCACGACCACGCCCTTTGACGAAATAACGTGCAGAGCACAACAGGATGTTTTGAACATGTCTAGAACACACTGACACTGAGTTTTCACCGATCGGATGAGCGACCTTGGCCAAGATCCTTCAAATAGGAAGGCTGAAATCTGTGATTATTGTGAAATTCAACTTTAATTTGTGGACTTCCTGTTGGATTTTTTTGAAACGCTGCAGGAGGATTTTATGTCCGTCCTGACAAGCTTAATACATGTAGCAATGTTCATGAATGTGCATCAAAAAACCCTCTATGGGGAGGCCATTTTTTAAATTTGAAGGGGGCGCCACTGAGCAATTAAGCCACAACCACTTACTTAAACGATATAAGATATTTGACTTTAGTACCAGGATGATAAGTATGAAGTTTCGGGTCTGTACGACTATGTATGCCCATGAAAATACTACTTCCTGTTTGATGGTGAACGACGCATCCGTACGGCGAGAGCATTGGACGTAGGCGTTTAAGCTTGAAAGGGTTGTATGGCCAAGGTGTTAGCATGGTCCACACCAATTTTTAGGGGGAAATGAGCTACCGTGTAGCAATGGCTAGTGCTAATTGAGAATCAGTAACTTCCTGTTGTCAACAGGTGGCGATGTGACTTATCCAAAAATGTCAAACATGGATGTGTTCAGGGCGGGTCCCGTATCATGCATGAGAAATTGTAATATGATTGAACACTGCATAGCTGAAATATAAGCATTTACTTTTTTGGCAAGTTGCCAAAATGCACAAAAAAGTTCAAACGCACGCTGTGGCCATGACCTTTGACGAAATAATGTGCAGAGCACAACGAGATATGCTGAGCCTGTCTAGAACACACTGACACTGAGTTTGCGGCAATCGGATGAGTGTCCTTGTGCAAGATCCTTCAAATAGGAAGGCTGAAATCAGTGTACGTGAAAAAAACCCTCTATGGGGAGGCCATTTTGAAAATTTCAAGGGGGCGCCACTGAACCATTTTGAAAAATTATTTTACGAAACCACCAAAATATCAAATTTTTCGCGAGACCTGATGACCATGGAAAGTTTGGTGAGTTTTTGCGCACGTTCAGGCGCTCAAAATTGTGTTTAAAGTGGAGGAAGAAAAAAAAAAAATCCTAGGGTTTCAAGAGGGTCCTACGCACTTGTCAGTGCTTCGGGCCCTAATAATAATTGCTAGAGTTTCAAGAGGTTCCTCGCACGGTTCGTGCTCAGGCCCTAACAAGCAGATGTTAACAACAGAGCAGGGGGATCTAAAATCAGATCCTAGCAAAATATAAGCCATGCTAGTATTGTATGCAACTACAATGTAAGTTTCACTTTTCACACTTTCAAGGTGTAATTGCATCCAACTCTGTGGTGGCGAGGACTTAATTCTTGGCCCAAGGCTAAGAGCGGCTCGAAAAGATTGACAGGAAAGTGAGTCAATATGGTGGTGGCTTTAAGATTTCTTCTCTTTAAACTGTGACCTCCAGTATGAATAAAAGCCTTTTAGAGTCTGCCAAGGATGAGTGTTAGCATGTCTAATCTGAGGCAAAGGACTCTGATAGCTGAAGTAGGGGAACTGCTCCCTCTGGGTCTGGATAAAGTGACAGCCTTAAAGCCACAATGTGTAACTCTGAAACCTTAAAATAGCATTTTTAAAGGTCCATTTAATTGTACAATAACTCTCAACAGGGAGCATCCACATCCAAAGCATGTCATGATCACCTGTTTACTGAACGACAACTTTGGCAGCGGGCCACAGTCAACATGTGAGGAGTGCATATGGCTTCATGGCACTAGTTCACATATCAGCCTAGAGTTTTTAAAAGCAGCCAGCCTCTGTACTGTTTAATGCAACGGCTATGAGGAAGAGGACGGTGACAGATGTAGCTAATATGAGAAAAATAGAGGGTGACTAAGCATGAAGCAGAGTGTACATCCCTCTAGATATTCTTCATAGATTGTTACTTAATGTTCAGCTGTGTTGTTATTACTGTCGTCGTTGTCTCATGTTTAGCAGTTTTACCGGGTGCAGAAAGTCATCAAAACAAGGTTATGTCTTAGGTTTGCATACAAATAAATAAATAAATCCATCTTTCCTTGTCGATCTTCAAGTGAGCTTTATAAATTAGGAACCATACAAACCTATCTCAACTAGCATGTAATAAATGACCCTCTCCAATGTAACCATTTAGCCATAGCACCTACTGCTTGTTGCACATTGTCTAAGAGTGGTAGGACAGTGCAGTTGCATGCAGAGACCTTTGGGAGGCGACAAAGCACACCAAACACAATTCCTACACATTGTTGCTCGAAATTAAGGAGTTTAGGTATTGGCTGGTATTAATTTATTAAATCAATCATATCAATATATTTATTTATTCAGCTCTAAATCATTAAAAAAAAAAGTTATCTCACAACACTATTTATATAGAACAGACCTGGACCGCACTCATTGTTCCATTATTTAGAGAGACTCATCAGTAATCCACTGTGAGAAGGCAACAGTGACAGGCAGAGACTTCCAGTAGAACCAGTTTCATTGGTTAACAGCCAAGACAGGATGGGCTGAGAAAGTGCAGATTTGTGAGGTGTCAGCAGTATTGCAAGTTTTTCAGGTGTTGCACTGAGCTTTCAAAAGGCTCGAAATCAGAGCCAAAGAATTACTACTCAATCTGCATACAAACCCTCACCAACGGTCATGAGCTTTGAATAGGCTTAGTGCCAGAAAGAAAGAGATTACAGATATAGAGGCATGAAGTAAGTTTCCTTTACAGAGTGCCTGTATTCAGGCCTTAGACTTCCAGAAACTTATTTTTTGCTGTTGTCATTTAATGTAGCTTTAATGCTATAAATCTGAAAACTTGCTGACATCATGCAGGATAATGTTTAATTTCTCTCAAGCTGTGGTATCTTGATTTAGGTTTCCTTGAAATACAGGGGCTCTCATTTCTGTGGAGGGGCCGTCCTGACTGATCGCTGGATAATGACCGCAGCACACTGCTTTGCAACTCTGTCAAAGTATGGTTCTTTTATGTGTCCTATTCATTTCTCTGTAAAGCTACTGTTTCACTTTATGCCACAAATGCCTGTGCTTCCGTCATTGTATGTTTTTTATATAAATAATACCAAAATGAAGTATGCTATCATTTTGTACTTTTCTGTTCTGTGTAGAGGGTTCCTCAGTGGTGTGAGAGTGGTGGTGGGAGAGTTTGACCAGAGAGTAGGAGATGAAGAGGAGCAGGTCTTTCTCATCAAGTCTGTTTCAGTCCATGAGAAGTACCATCATGCTTTGCCTATGACCTATGACATAGCTCTGATCAAGCTGGACCAACCCATTCAACTGGGCAGGTTTCCGTGTAGATGAATAGTTGGCTGTAGTTGCTGAATCACTAAAAAAAAGTTTTTGCTTGTTAGTCACTGATGTCTGATTTTTCCCCAACTGTAGCCAGTGTCCAGCCAATATGTCTGCCTTTGCCTGACGACAGCATTGCATCCACCTCATGCATTGTAGGTGGATGGGAAAGGATGAGGGAGAGTGAGTAGTTCTCTCACTCCCAACAACTATTGTTAAAGCAGACATGAGTTCTTTTTTCTTATATGCAATTCTCTGTTTACCTAGAGGGACGTCATTCTGCTGTGCTTAAGGAAGTCCAGTTAGATGTGGTGGATCCAGCAAAATGTAGATTTATCCTTCAGACTGTCAAAAGTTCAATTCTTATCCAGAGACCAGCTTGGCCTCTGCCAGCCATGACAGTTCTGTGTGCGGGGTCGGAGAGAGGAGGGAGAGACACCTGCCAGGTAAAAACAGATAAAAGGACTGTCATCAACATTCACAGCCCAATTCTACCAGAGCTTCTAAAAGCAGTCATGTTTAACTAATACTGTACATGGAAACATATATGTTTATTTAAAATATACAAACAAACAGGGGTGGGATCAGAGGGGTAGCAAGGGGTGGCATGGGCCCCCCTTGAAATCAGATTGGTAACCCCTGGTGCCATCCCAAAATTCCAAATTACAACTGGCTAGATTCAATTCAATTGGAAGGATCATTACCGGTTGAGATCCCCGCACCCGAGGCCGTGTGGCCCCTCGGTGCTGGCGGTGGATCGTCACTCAAAACTCTCCCTCTAGAAGTAGATGAAGGACTTCAGTTAAAATTAACTATTTGGGCTACGTTTCAACAGACTGCTGATAGTTTTCTCTTCATGTTGCATATTTTCTTTTGTACTTCAAACTTTAAAGAAATAGTTTTCCAATCTATTTCAGAAGACAGATGTGTAAGAAAAGAACAAGTTCATGAAAATTTGTAAGAAAACTCCTGCCTACTTTCTAACTTCCAGTGGTATATGGTCAAATGGACTCTAGTCTTCTGACAATTTTACACCCCAGGTCACACCTACCCATTTACACCCAGACACTAGAGGTGGAAATTTGCCGTAGACTCTCCATATAAAACAGTATAAAAACATTCAGGCCGTCAATAACACAGAACAGAGCAGCTAGGTTCACACTGATGGTAGATGCTGCTATAAATAATCCATCACTATTAGCTACTCCCATTCATACTCATTCCCACTCCGCTGACAATACAGTGGAAACAACTTGGAGTTAAGTGTCTTGCCCAAGGGCACATGGAGAAGTTAGGGATCAAACCCCGGTTGAGATACAACTGACTCTACCACTGATCCACAGCCACCCCTATGAACTAATGAACAATCTTTCTGGACCCTAACATTGCCAAAAATATATTTTGAAGTTAGATAGTGTGCTGGAGTTTTAGTATTTAACTTTGACTTTAGGTATAAATCTTTATTTTGATAATAAGGAATTAAGCTAAGAAGATTTATATGTTGCTGTTCTCTTGTGTTACTTAAAATTAGAAGTAATTTGTAGAGAATAAAGGATAGCCTAAATAAACCAAGTTCATATGTGCATGTGTGCACATAAATTTAATGCCACTCGTGCATAAAGCCTGGTTTTGCCCCCACTCTACACGCCCCTGTAAACAATAATTTTCATTATTACCGTAAGTATTTTTTAATAGGGTTTGAAGTTTTTTTTCACTCCTACATTCTGTTATTCATCCTCTCTCCAGGGAGACTCCGGGGGTCCTCTGGTATGTCCGAAAAGTTCAGGCAGCAGTCACTGGATAGTGCTGGGTGTGACTTCCTGGGGGAAAGGATGTGGTCGGAGCTGGGAAAACAACAGCAGCCGCCCACCTTCAAGAAGAGGATCTCCAGGGGTTTTCACTGATGTCAGGCTGCTGCTGCCCTGGATTAAGCACAAACTGAGAGAGGGTGAGATACTATACATTTTTTCAGATTTTTTCTACTCAGGCTGATCCTCCTTCAGAAATCACAATATTGACCCTTCATTAACAAATCAAAAATTGTGATTGTTTGACCAATTTTTTTTACTCTTACCTGCCCATGGTGACTCTATTTATTTGTATTATTGAGTTACTTTTTGGTGTCAAATGGCTTCATATGACCCTTTAGAATAAGACGGGTGGGCTGTATTGTGTCTGTTGACCTGCAACACATAGACAAGACAGTTTACGCCTGCAGTGGAAACATTATAATTTGTTTGGAATGGTGTTTTAAACCACAGATGTCGTAATTCCCTCTAATTTTAGAATTGTTTATGTTTTTCATCTCCCAATTTAACTTTCTTTAGACGCAATAAAGTATAACATGTTTTCATCTGATTAGTCTTTGATATCAAATTGATAATGGGTGTATCTTTAAGGTAAATAAATATTCCAGGTCATATTCATAAATTGATATAAAATCTGATTTTAGCAATGGTATAATATTGGGATTGGCTTTTTCTGATACAGGTTCCTTTTTTCTTTGTACTTTGCTTTTTTGCTTTAGCTGATGGGCAACAGTCGGGAACAACTTCAACATCAAGTGAGTCGCAGCATCTCTTATTCTTACAGATTTCAGAATGCTTTCTGATGTTCTCAGTATTTTGTGTGTGTGTTACAGATCCTTGCAGTGTGAGGGATGGGCCTGTTATTGACAGCCAGGGTGTAATCAGAAACCCCACCTCACTTGGTAATCACTATGACAACAACCAGTGAATTGACACCCAAGGGCCGGAGAGAGGGGCTTTGATAGCTATTGGTTTCAACCGTGACTTAATTTCACCCCAATAAACTGTTTACATGACTACAAACATTAGCTCTGCGTTGCATGCAGGTAGAGAAGGAAAATGAATGAAACAATAAATTGCCGTAGCATGTGTTACAGAGATTGTGTCTGTGTGTATCCTCAGGCTGTGTTTGTGGAGCATCAGTGGGCTTCCAGGTCATAGTTTTCTATTGGAGTTTGATTATTTGGATCTGGAGAATGACACTCACTGTCGCTATGATCGGCTCACTGTTTCAGTTGGGACCCATCGACCTGTTGGTGAGTTTAAAACACACATACACACACACACACATAAAGGGGCGAGGGCATGATTAACCTGGTTTAGCAGATTTAAAGTGTAGGAAATTAGCTGGCCTGGCTCTGTCCAATGTGAAGTGCATCGACCAAGTTTTCTTGTTTTTCACCTTGTGTTTGGTTTTACTCTGTCTGTACAGAATTTTTAAAATAAAAATAAAAAATTGCATTAGTGGTGAATTTAGTGTTGGGCCCAAATACATTCTAATTGCCCATGTCATAAATGAATCGGGTTTAGCTTTGTGTTGTTGTTTATTCCATGGTTCAGATTTGTTTTCTGTTTTATTCTTGTCTTTTTATCCTTGTGTTCCTGTTTTCTTTATGTGCATATGACTGGGTTGAGTTTTTAATGTTTCCTGTTTTATTTTGTAGTTCTGTTCCTCTGTGTTTTACTTTCTACCTTTGTGTGTTTTCCCACTTTTAGTTTCACCTGTGTCTTGTTCTTCACGCCTGCAGTGGCTGAGTCCCCTGCCTAAGTTTCTGTATACCTTCACTCATGATGTCAGTTCATTGTCTAACCTTTCCGACTTAATGTATGTATTTATTCCCTGTGAACTCTCCTTGTTTGTGGATTTTGTTTGTAGCTCCATATGTTTTCTCACATCAGTGGACTTTTTGTTGGATTTTGCCGTTTTGATCTGTTAGTTCAAATAAATCATTTTTTGTTCAGTCCTGTTTCCTTGTTTTTTACACTCCACGAACTGACCAATAAGGATCCAGAAGGCAATTCAATTGATTATGAACCTTTTGAGTTAATGGATTCACTGGCTCATTTGAATAGCAAGGAGAGGCAACTGCTCCTAGAATGACACACAGGGGAGTGTCAAATAAAACTTTAATAAAAAACTATTTGCCTGAGTGGCTTAAAGACTTTGTTTATGCTCCTGTATCCCAGCCTCCATTTCTTCCAGCAAGTTCCCAATCTGCCTCCCTATCTGCTAGTTCTGTGCCACTGCCCAGTTTCCCTGAGTCTTTGCTGCCCATCTTTCCAGAGATCCATCCTCAAAGCTCCCCAGTCTCTCAACCTCCCAGTGCCCAAGAGCCTTGGCCTCCCAGATCTCAGTGCCCCAGTTGCAGAAAAACCCAGTCTGCCCCCTGTTCCCACTATGTGCCTCCAGCCCCACTGTTCTGGTTGAGCACCCCCGGCCCCTTCCCGCAGAGCAATGCTGGGCTATAGTTCCAGAATGGCGATTCCATCACAGATTTCCCCTGGAAGCTAGGCTAACCATTGGTCTCTCCTCCATGGTCCAGCCAACTCCTGGTTCTCCTTTGGCAGCCCAACCTACTCCGGGTCCGGCCAAACCCTGCTCTCGGTTCTCCATCTGCAATCATGTCGACCCCTGCTTCTGGTCCCCCATCTATGGTCCTATTCACACCTGTTCCTGAGCCTCATAGCCACCATCCCAACCTGCTCTACCGGTCTCATCGGTCCCCTGGCTGCCCTCTGGACCTGCTCTGCACATTAAGTGAGCTTCCTGGCTGCCATTTGCCCTGCTCCCAGTCATCCACCTGATCAATTCCACCCCTGAACTCTGCCTCTCTTCTAACTGACGCTCTGGTTTGTTTTTGTAGTTTATAAAGAGACATCTGTATTAGCATGTTTCATAACAAGCTAAAAGCTCCTGTAATGAGCATTCATTCTGTCATAATTCCCACTAAAACCACATTGTTCAACATTCCTTGCCCCAGTAAAAAACTTGATGAAAGGACCTCTTCTCATCTTCTCTTCTGAGGGTACAAAACAGGGCCTCCTGTATATTATCCCAACTGTCTCCTCCCAGTATATCCTGTCTTTGTTCAGTTACTGTACAAATAAAAGTAAGGTGAAAACAATCTCTAAAAAGAAAAGACCTTTTTCAAACAAATTGTCTCTGTTTTTTAAAGGGATTTTCTGTGGAAGTGTTCTACCTGGCCCAGTGCTCCTGAATAACTCCCAGAATGCAACACTCCTCTTTTCCTCAGACATTAACAAGGCAGGAGGTGGCTTTGTCATTAGGCATCATGCTGTCCAGGGACACTCTGATCCAGGTGGGAGGCACACACACACAGCACAATGACACATAGTCTCTTCATGTCATTCAGAGTTAAACATCATGTGCAGTTCAGTACATCAGGCCAAAACATTTATTCTATTCAATGTCCATCACCTAATTCTGACCGTATAAAATCACTGTTTAAGCATTTCATACACAGTTTTTCCCCGAACTCGAGGCAACGTGGGGATTGTGAAATGTCCCATGACACAATAATGAGCTGCACAAGACACACACACACACACACACACACACACACACACGCACACACACGCGCACACGCACACACACGCGCGCACACAGACATTACTTGCATAACAGAAGACCAGTTCGACATAAATAGACACATTCATCTGCACACTGAAAACAACAGGGGCTTTATTAGCTGTGTGTGTGTGTGTGTGTGTGTGTGTGTGTGTGTGTGTGTGTGTGTGTGTGTGTGTGTGTGTGTGTGTGTGTGTGTGTGTGTGTGTGTGTGTGTGTGTGTGCGTGTGCGAGTGACTCATTTGAGCCTGTCTGTGTTATCAGGATGCGGGACTCTTGTTTTTCTTGAAGATCAGGGCGCTCTCCACAGCACAAATTACCCACAATTCTACAGTAATGAATGTGTCCAGCGCTGGGTTGTCTATGCTCCAAAGGGCCACATTGTGAAGGTAATGCAAACAATCTGTCTCTGAATACAAATTACACTTTACCCATGATTTAATAGAAGGCTGATACTAATGTTGTGTTTCAGCTGGACTTTGCTGATTTTCACCTGGAGGAGTCAGACAGGTGTTTGTATGATTACCTCACTGTGCTGGGGGATGTGGAGGGATTAGACCACATAGGTATGGATCCGTTTCTTGGTGGCAAAATGAAAAAACTGTACTTCCTTCACTCGTGTCTTTGTAGTGCATTTTTATATCATGCCAGTTGCCCAATTGTGATTATTGTATTTTCAGATTTAAATTAATGCAACATCACCTGCAATCAGAAATTTATTTTGTTTCATGTTTTGTGTAGTGGTGCTTTGTGGAACCAATGTTCCTCCTCCTGTACTGTCCTACAACAGCATCATGGTGCTTCAGTTCAAGTCAGACAGCAGCATCACACACAGGGGCTTCAGTGCTACACTGACATTCATCAGTCATACAGGTAAAGTCTGTGTGTTTACGGTATCTGTGTAGAGTTAAGTTAGACAGCTAGATAGATAGATAGAGATTTGGCGGCTGTGGTTCAGTGGTAGGGTCGGTTGTCTCTCAACCAGAAGGTCGGGGGTTCGATCTCCAGCTCCTGCAGCAACATGTCCGATGTGTCCTTGGGCAAGACACTTAACCCCAAGCTGCTCCCACTGCTTCATCCGCGGCATTTGAATGTGTATGAATGGGATCAGTTACTTCTGATGGTCTCTTTTCTCAGCAGCCTCTGTCATCAGTGTGTGAATGTGTAGGTGTGACCTGAGGTGTAAAAGCACTTTGAGGAGTCAGAACAATAGAAAAGCGCTATACAAGCTCAAGTTGATTTGATTTGATTTGATTTGATTGAGAGGACATTGAGTGATTTGATTGAGTTCGTAGATTGATATTAAAAGATGGTGATTTAGTGTGTCCAAACATTAAAAATAAATCGTACTGAGATCAAATAGAAGGTTATCATTTATTCTGCAGACCTTCATCATCAGGACCCAGAAGTAGCAGAAAGTCAAAGAGATGGTCTCAGAGCTCATCAGGATGATTTGGCAACTAACCAGCGACTTGAAGACGTTTGTGGTAGGTGGTTTTGTTCAGTCCCTGTATTCTCTGTGGCCTCTGTGCATTTTAATGTGTTGACTTAAGGTTTGTTGTTTTAGTTAGAGGGCAGTGAATTCTTAGGATCCAGGAGCTTGGGGAAATGTTATATAAGTCAAGATAGAAACTGCGTAACTATCCTCACTTGAGTCTCACAGAGTCCTTTCACAATGCATTGACAGTTCAGTCGGTGAGCTGCAGCCTTTGTGGAAGCGATGCAAGCACTTGGCTCTTCTAACAGTCGAGTAAAACTCGATTACATTCTCTCTTTTTGTTTCAAACAATGTAATAAAATGTGGAGGACAATCTCCTAGTCATATGTCTCTTTGAAGTTTTTAGCAGGACTGCCCACTCGAGGTGTAATGGGTCCAAACAAAAAACGAGTGAGCGTCACAGGCATTTAGAACGGCAATGGGACATTTAACACTGGAGGTACAACTGACACATGAGGAGAAGGACACACTTATGAAAAAAGGCACCAATCGCCCCAAAATTAATTACAAAATTAACCTAAATATAAAACTAACGGCAAGAACAATGATTTTGCATTAAACATGACACTCCTTTTGTCTCCTCTTTTTTTATAAGAAAGCCTTTCAAATGAAGATATTAACTGAAGAGTAGTTTAAGTATAATGTGGAGGGGGGGGGGGTTCACACCAATTCCTTTTGGGCATTGATGCTTCAGCATTTCACTCACATGAGAGGAATTTGCCCTTAGGGCTCTCTGCATGAAAGCTGCCTGTCTTTTACTCAGGAGACCGCTGCTTGCATCTAATTCGAAAAATCAAGTCTGATGTATCATTTCTGCTAAAAATGTAATCTTTTTCTGATCCTGACCGAGAGCAACCACAGAAAATTATTACTACAAGAATTTGGCGAAATACATCAGCTGTTTCCTAACATTTTTAGAATTCAGAAAGATTATATAATCTCTAAATATGAAAAGACTTTACCAAAACAAGACAATTTATCTTAAAGGGGTCATATTATGCTTTTTCTGGTTTTACATGCTCTTTAGTGTGTTTTCCAAGTGTCCTGTGCATGTTTAGGCACATCTATGTGCAAAAATTAAAAGTCTGAGGAAACGCAGCTTCTCCTACGTCCTCCTATTAGCTGCAGCATTAGCTGCACGTAACGCTCGGTTCTAGCCCCCCTCGATAAAAATTTGCCAGTGTGACCTCTTGTCAGTGTGATATCACTGAGCTAAGCTCATTGGCTCGTTGTGGCAAGCCCAGCAGCTCATGTTGCACGCCCGTTAACTTCTGTAGCACGCCCACGATATGCCGTAGCCTGCGGTAGCACAGTAGTGCTAAGGTGCTAATGTTTTTGCTCCCCTCGGAGCCAGAGTGGCTGCATTCCCAATATGGTAAAAGGGGCGTGACATTTCCAAGAACCGTGCTGAGCGATTGACCAATTACGGCAGAGCCGACAGGCTGACCAATCAGATCAGACTTGGCACACGTGGGGACTCTGAACGTGGGCACTTCAGAGCCTTAGAGAGAGAGTCAGAAGCGAGCCGGTGCATGGAGTGGCAGTACATGAAAACAGACATTTTTTCGAACCTATTGTGAACATACTTTAGTAGGTACATAAATTAAAAATACGAACCCCAAAAAGGGCATAATATGAGCTCTTTAAAGCTCCTGTGGGTAACTCAGTCTGTATCAATTTTCGGCCCTATGTGGACGAAGGGGTTCTTCTTATCGTTTTTGTCCTGTTTCTGTGTGAGAAGGTTCATAAAGAAGAAAATTGCATAGTAGGCTTATGTATAGCATTGTATAAGCTTGTTAAACAGTCTAATGTGTCACTTATTGAGAATCTTTGCTGTAGAAAATCACAAAATCTGTCAAACTTCAGTCTATACAAACAGTCTATCTTCAGTCTATACAAACAGTCTATCTTCAGTCTATAAACAGTCTATCTTCAGTCTATATAAACAGTCTATCTTCAGTCTGTATAAACAGTCTATAAACAGTCTATAAACAGTCTATCTTCATAAACAGTCTATCTTCAGTCTGTATAAACAGTCTATCTTAAGTCTATACAGACAGTCTATCTTCAGTCTATACAAACAGTCTATCTTCAGTCTATAAACAGTCTAGCTTCAGTCTATATAAACAGTCTATCTTCAGTCTGTATAAACAGTCTATAAACAGTCTATAAACAGTCTATCTTCATAAACAGTCTATCTTCAGTCTGTATAAACAGTCTATCTTAAGTCTATACAAACAGTCTATCTTCAGTCTATAGAAACAGTCTATAAACAGTCTATTAACAGTCTATAAACAGTCTATCTTCAGACTTTACAAACAGTCTATCTTCAGACTTTACAAACAGTCTATCTTCAGTCTATACAAACAGTCTATCTTCAGTCTATAGAAACAGTCTATAAACAGTCTATTAACAGTCTATAAACAGTCTATCTTCAGACTTTACAAACAGTCTATCTTCAGACTTTACAAACAGTCTATCTTCAGTCTATACAAACAGTCTATCTTCAGTCTCTACAAACAGTCTATAAACAGTCTATAAACAGTCTATACAGTCTATCTTCAGTCTATCTTCAGTCTATACAGTCTATCTTCAGTCTATCTTCAGTCTGTATAAACAGTCTATAAACAGTCTATCTTCATAAACAGTCTATCTTCAGTCTGTATAAACAGTCTATCTTAAGTCTATACAAACAGTCTATCTTCAGTCTATAGAAACAGTCTATATAAACAGTCTATCTTCAGTCTATATAAACAGTCTATCTTCAGTCTATATAAACAGTCTATCTTCAGTCTATATAAACAGTCTATCTTCAGACTTCTATCTTCTATATTCAGTGTTATGGCCACACTGCTAATGTGTTTTACCCAAACATGGCAGGTGTTGTTGAGTTGAAAAGACTGCTCTACTAAGTTCTATTAAGTTAGTGTTAGTGTCAGTTGTTATTGGGGAGTATTAGACCTAACTTCAGCCACCATCATTAGCTTCCACAGGAAACAGCAAGATGTTGTCTTTGTGGTTGTTTATGATATGAACATTCATTTAATATGGCACAGGGGTGAACTCCTACCTTAACATTTTTACTTTACAACAACTGGATCCAAGCTACATGGAAATAACTCTGGGATTCTGTGTAAGAGGTGATGCACCTTTTTTAGGTTAAGAGCGCCCTCTGGTGACAGTTTATAGGAATTTAAGTAAAACAAGTGATGAAACATTAAAGGTTTTCCTGACAAGCTTTATTGTATAATCTTATTAATATTAGAACAGCTCAGAGTTTAAAATGTTAATGAAGCTCTGTTTTTTTACAGATCGTTAGATCATCTGTTGGATTGTGGTAAAGGAAGAAAAATCCTTTATAACAATAATCTAATGAATCAAGAATCTAACTATATATTTTGTGAGACTGGCACCTAAATGTAAGTGTCTCTGTAGAGCTCAGAAACTGAAAAAGGAATACATCTTTTGAGGGCAGCAGTAGCTCAGTCTGTAGGGACTTGGGTTGGAAACTGGAGGGTCACCGGTGCGAACCAAAAATGTAAGTTGTACTGGTTGCTGGAGAGGTGCCAGGGCACTGCTGGGAGGCTCTTGAGAAAGGCACCTAACCCCTAACAGCTCTGGTAGCAGCCCCACTCTGACATCGCTCCATTAATGCATGTCCACAGGTCCTGTTTGTGCAAGTGTGTATTTCAGGCCTATGTGTGTGAAAAGCATGTCTCTCAATAACAGAGTGTAAAACCAGAATTTACCTCAAGGATTAATAAAGTATGTCAATTTTTTTTGTTTTTAATTAAATCAGAATCTGTGAAAAATGACTTCAAGTAATTATAATATTTATGATGGCTGCATTCCATTCAGGTGAGGCAGTTCCAGGGCTAAATTCTTGCACTTGCTCTCTTACTGGTTTCTTGGGACACATGAAGAAGCGGAGCCATTATTAATGTTTCAATGTTTTTTATTGCCTTTTGTCCCGATTACAAAGGGCCTTTACATAGCAGAGTCCAGGAGCTGGCAAGAAAAAATGCATGAAGCCACCGTTTATGTCAGGAATCCACCTGTTTTTAAAAGCTTTAACAAATCAAGAATGTGTGCCTGTTTCCTTCTCAATGTTTTGTGTTCAATGTACAGTACAGTGAAGCATCCATTCATAAGTGACACATTGTCAGACAGAGCAGACTTTCAGTGTGATACAGTTCTATTATATCAGTGTATCCCCACTGCAGCTGTTAGATATCTATGTACAATATGTACAATATATAATGTAATTATATATGTTATATACTTCTTATATATTAGATTAGATTGTTTGAACTACACAAGCTGTGGGTGGCTTTGGCTCAGTTGGTAGAGTTGACATGTCTGATATGTCCTTTGGCAAGACACTTCACCCCAAGTTGCTCCTGCTGCTTCGGCACCGGTCTATAAATGTGTATGAATGGGATTAGATACTTCTGATGGTCATTTCACTCAGCAGCCTCTACCATCAGTGTGTGAATAATGTGTCCTGCGTTGTAAAAGCACTATGAGTAGTCAGAAGAGTATAAAAGCGCTATACAAGCTTAAGTCCATTTACCGTTACCAAGTCAAATAGACTCAAAGACTCCTGATGTATCTCAGTTTTATGCAGAACAATAACAGTTGGCATGAATAGATAAAAGTTTGTGTACTAACTAAACACAACTAACTCTAAATGTTGCAGTCAAAGTTCAGTGTCAGTGTCTTTACAGGTCTGCCTAAAAAATCAGTCAGACAACTGCAGCTGATCCAGAACGCTGCTGCTAGAGTCCTCACCAAGACCAAGAATATGGATCACATCAGTCCAGGTCTGAGGTCCTTACACTGGCTCCCAGTCTGTCAGAGAATAGACTTTAAAATCCTGCTGCTGGTTTATAAAGCGCTTAATGGTTTAGGGCCAAAATACATGAGTGACCTCCTGATTAATTACAAACCATCCAGACCGCTCATGTTGTCTGGGACTGGTCTGCTCTCTGTCCCCAGAGTCAGAACCAAACACGGAGAAGCAGCGTTCAGTTTCTGTGCTCCTTATATCTGGAACAAACTCCCAGAAAACTGCAGGTCTGCTGAAACTCTCAGCTCTTTTAAATCGAGGTTGAAGACACACCTGTTTACAGTTGCCTTTAATTAAACAGCTTTAATAAGATTTTAAACTTTTACTCTGCACTGTAACTTTTAACTCTTTATATATTCTTCCTTTATTTATTTCAATTAATTTCATTTGAATTATTTTTATTTGAACATGTGTTCAGATCTAATAATTTCAGTGATTTTTTAATGTTCTATTTTAATCTTTATTTTCTTTTCTCTGTCATGATGATTTTGATGTCTTGTGTGAAGCACTTTGAATTGCCTTGTTGTTGAAATGTGCGACATAAATAAACTTGCCTTGTCTTGCCTTCAGGTGTGATAAAGTATTCAGTGTCGGTGTGAAAATCAGGTTAATAATAATAATAAAGGTATGATAAGAGTCATTCCTTATCTTGTCCTGGTGTGTTTTGAGGTACCAACAGGTTTCTTTGCACACAACTCCTTTCATAAGTTTTGATTGATCTCTTTCATGGATCCAGCAGACCCAGCTGTGCAGCAGTCCAGCAGCAGAACCCTGACCTCCAAGGGGGATGAGGACCAGAAAACAACCGATGATCCCAGACTGCCTATGGACATGAGCCTTGATGATGAAGACTACAGCGGATATTCCTCAGGAGCCATGTCCTAAACGGCGGGAAGAAGGCGTCTGTACTAAAGACCTTTTCAAAAGCATAAAAATGGCAGTACATCGGTGTGTTAAGCTAAGATAAGGATGACTATCGTAATGAAGATTATGCCAAAAGGTGGATGAATTGAAAGACATGTCAATGGACAGAGACATCCCTATAACTTTAATATTATTGCTATGAATTTTTTGGTTTGTCACATACATTCAAATGGTCATAGAGACTGCTTTATTTCTTTTAGAAAGTTAAATAAATTAACGGTTGACTTGTCTCCCATGGCTGTTTCATGATTTTCTTAAATAGTTTTTATATGTTCATAAAAACAATAAAAAGGCACAAAGGTATATTTGAGCCAATACATCCATATAGGAAGACACAGAAGTGAATGTGAACATCAGTGGTGTGGGAATATGTAAAAATAGGAAAACACCACATATGAACTGTAAAATGAAAAGTAACAAAAATAAAATAACAATAACAACATGAGACGAGAAGTAACCAGCATAGGTGAGTACAAAAGAACAACAAACAAGCATACAGACAAGATACACAGAATTACAAAAAGGGGGTACATGAAAGGAGGGTTGGGGGGTCAAGTTGCACATTATTTAAAATATTATTAGTCAAAGCATGTGAGGATCAAATGAATCTGCTTTATGGTCATCGGTCTAATTGTGCACTGTGCTCATGACACTGAAATGTTCCTCTGTTCAAGTACAGTTTGTCATGTTCTGACAATAAAGAAGGTTAAAGCACAATTAATAATCCGGTTTCTTCAACTTTCACTCAGGAGCTAAAAACAGCCGATAGGATTTTAAAAGAAAAAATGATTTGACATTTATCGCATTAATTATCGATATCGACTGATGTGAAATTCTTTTTTTCATTTTTTGTGATATCACCCAGCCCTGATTGTAGCTCATCTAATTGCTTTACAAAATTAGTAAAACCGTTCAAAGTCCTGTTAAAGATCTGAAAGGCACCTGTGACGGCCCTCCCGCCAGCAGGGCTGCTATTGTGTTTCCCTTCTGTCTGTGTGTCTTGTGTCTCTGCAGGTTGCTGGTGGGCGGAGTTCTGCCACACCTGGGCAGACGTGGCCAGTCTTCCAGGTGCAGGCTATTTAAGACCGGGCTGATAACCTCACTAAGTGGCATCCATCCTTGGTGTAGCACCATTGCAACATTCGATTGTTTGTTTTGTTTGTTGTTGGTCTTTTGGACAATAAACCTTAAAACATTGTTAAAAGCCATACTTTTCTGTATTTTGTCAGGCCTTAAGAGACGGGTCGTGACACACCATTAACAGCATATCTGATCTTTTCCCATTTTGGATTGAACATTATATTATGAATGAGGTGAGTGTGGATGGGTTGAGCAGCATTTTTCCAGTTCACTAATATCAGCCGCTGTGCCAAAAGGGAGGAACATACTAGAGCCCCTAGGAGAGCTGATCGAGAGTAGGGACGCTATAGATGGAAATTGGGGGAGGACATGCCCCAAGGCTTTTAGGCCTCTCAGTACACAAGGGGCGCTGGTGGCGCAGTGGTTAGTGCACGCACCCCATGTATAGAGGCCATGATCCTCCAAGTGGGAAGTCCAAGTTCAAATCCCACCTCTGGCTCCTTTCCTCTCTCTCCTGATATTCCAGCTATATCCACTGTCCTGTGTCTCCATTAAAGGCCCAAAAATAAATCTTTTCTTTTAAAAAATTAAAATATTTCCACATCCATGCTGCTTTCCCCCAAGCGGCAACCTCTCGTGTCACATGTCCAGTAGGGTGGAGAGAATAATTTTGAGTTTCTTGAATTTAAGTTTTTGTAAGTTTTCTGTCTTCCACTTTCCTGTTTTCCTGTTCAAACCATGCACAATGAGCTCAAACTACCTCCAGAGTTTTTGTCTGGAGGCTACCAGAACAGCACAACAGCAGACATTTAAGGGAGAGCAAAGATTATGTGATAGCATGGGTTTGAATCTGGAATGGAGTTCTTTCCATTGAAAATACATTAAATAAAACCAACGTAATAACTCACAGAAAATGTTGTTTTTGTTTAATAAATCTGCAATTTACAGTTTAATGATTAAAATCAATAGATTTACAGAAAAAAGTAACTTCACATCATATGTTTATTATCATATGTTTAACCTCTTAGAGATCCTGTAAAATAAGCCAAAACCGCCTATCCAGACATACCCAAAGTAAATTGTATGCTGTTTTTGAACCATTTAGAGTTACAGCTCAAACAAGGTCACATTTGAAAGGTAACACTCTGAAGTTTCTTCCCAAACAGCCATAATCACAGTTGTTACTACTGCTATTGAATAATGCAAGCTGGAACTACAAAAAATAAAATATTTTTAATTCCGCCTGAATATTTTCTGTGTTTTTAAAAAAATCATTTGCACCAAATGTAATAAAATTATTAAATTCATAAAGGAAAAAACGACCCACTCAACTCTAACTGCACATTGTTTTATGAAATTACTGTTTTTAAACCTATAACTTTATAAAATGTCTTAAAACTCTGGCTTATTATTATACTCAATTATTATTTTAAATTCACAAACCATGCTGACTGTGATGTTGTCGAGGATTACAGGCGCTCTCCTGGTTTCCTGCTGTGCTTGAATGTTGTCTTGTTTGTCATAACGTTTTTTCTGTCAAGACAAAAGATCTTATGAGCTACTGTACCTTGCTGCATTTGGTCCAGTGAGGAACAATGTAAGGAAGAAAACGACTCCACAGAACCTGTGAACCACACATTTGACAGATTTTCAATAAAAATAAAATAAAAATGAATAAAAAGGTAATTGTTTTAAAATAATCTGCTCTATGCTCTATCAATATCAACTGAATGTGTCTCCAGGGTTGACATCATTATCAGATCATTTTTGACAAATAATAAAAACACAAACCGTGCAGCCATGGTTCTCGCAGACTCTCACTGACTTAGCTTGAACAACAGTGAGGCATCGCTGCAAGTCAAGTTTCTACAAATCAAGACTCCACCCACAACTCTTAAAGGCATTACACGGAAAAAATATTCTGCAAGTGAAAACGTTTTCTTTAAACAGCCACCAGATGGCGCTTGTCTCTTTGGTTAGATGCACTTAAATAGGTGTGTAGTACTACCGATGCAGCGATGGCGATTAGGCAATCATAACTTTGAATACATAACGTGTTGGACCAGAGCAGACCGGGGAAAATAGAAAGACAAGATGTCCAACCGTGATCCGCACAAACAGAAGGTATCAGACCAGTTATAAAAACTGAAATAACATTTCCTCTGCTTTAAAATCAGGCCTGCAAATGCTTAGCCTATATCACGTTTATTTTAAAATTATGACATTTACGTCATAATTATGACATTTACGAAGATGCATCGTAATGTCAACATCAGGAAAAAAAAAGATCCGTCCTTCAAGGTGTGCAACCAAAAGTCTAGATATAAAACAGCCTTGGGAGACCCTTAAAACTGTTTGGCAAGCAACACCCTATTAAATCAATATTATATTTAGCTTCCGGTTAAAAGAGTCACACTCAGAAGGCGTTAGTGGTAAAAAAAAATAAATGCAAAAGAGTAAGAGGATAGTCCATACTTATTAGCCTAATATTATTATTATTATTGTTATTGTTATTTATGAGACTCCTTGAGGCCTACGTCATCGTTAGAACAGAAGTGTGTTCAGAACGTGACGTCACAGTCATACTCACTACGTTCTGTTTCTTCTTTTGTTCTTCACTTTAACAGGACTGTCACTTAAAAATAAACAACCCTCCTGCCGGTCAGAAAATAAATTTCTCCTCCTTCACGCGACGATTTCTTCAAGAAAGAGATATTAAACGGCGAGTTTTCACATCCGGACCTTCAAGTTCAACGTACTGACACTTGTGAGCTAAGATTTTCAAGAAAAATGTGAGATTTTTTAAACTTTTTAAACTCAATGATGGTTTCTATGTATTTTACTGTATGCCTAGAAAACGTCCATATATTAAACACTGAGAAATGTTTTATTATCTTTTTATTTCTTGATGATATTTTCAGGATGCACCTGTTTTCAGTTAATTTAAATCAAAATGTATTTTGTGAATGTCATATTTCCTACTAAATAGGCTAAAGATAGTTTAATTTCATTCACAGATTATATTAAAAAAGGGATTTTGTATTATTTATGAACTACTCATATCATACACACATGTAGGACTACATGGAAACCTGTAACTCTGTCTCTTAAGACACTGATAATAATATGAAGTGTCTCAGTAAACTTGACAGTAGTAGACACTGTGCTTGCTGTTGTGTTACATGATGTAAAGTGATGATGAAAAACTAGCTGTCTGTGTATGTAACATGTTAACAAATGAAGACAGTCTGCAATATGATTGAAACATTTTCCAAATATGAAGGTGCTGAAATTTTCCATGGATTTTTATTTGAGTATGTTACTCGGATTCTCTTCAAAATCAAGTAGGTAGGTAGGTAGGTATTAATCCTAGGGAAATTGTGTTGTTGTAGCAGCTATAACTACAATTTACATTAAAGGACGGCAAGAGGAAATAGTACACAAAAACCTGCTGAAAGATACAAAACAAAAAGGGCAGCACCAAGGTTAAGATATTGTAGCTCATTTTTGTCCTTCTCTGTAAGACAGTGGCGCAAAGTCAAAGCCAAAAGTCCTTAACACTGATTTTTAACTTGACATTGCCATGCACTAAGCAAAAACATTTAAGATTGATTGATTTTTTTCAATGATGAGCTCCAAACCTTATATAAGTTACAGCAAAAAGTTTGAGTAATGGGTGTTTTTTTGTTCAATTTGTAGTAAAGTTTGCGCACATTAACTTCATTTGAAGTGTAGTAAGGGAATATTGCAAAAATCTGGGAATAAATTCCTTACCAGTTTCTTCACAAATGTGTTCAAAAAGGTGTCTTGTAACATTAAAGATTTCAATCCAACTCCTGTAGGAAAATCTGTGAGAGCTGTTCAAAGTCAAAGCCCAGATCTCTGTCTTTTTACATTATGTGGCTAAAATAGTGATGTGTCGTTTGTGAACGATTTGTTCAAAGAGAACGAATCATCTGGGTGAATGAACTGAACTGAATCACTTACTAAAAAGAGTCGTTCATTTCTCAACTTCAGTTGCGCTCTCCTCTCTCCCGTCTCGTGTCTCTCTCTCCAGACCGTAAGAGTCGCTCAAAGCCCGCCCTCCCTCTCCCTTTCATGTCCGTGATACGTACTGACTGAACCAACAGGATGGAGTCGGTCGGGAGCTCTGTGTCACTAAAGCCCGCCCGCCCATCTCCCTCTCATGTCTCCAAAATCGACGAAGTAGCAAATATATTATTTAACATTTAGGTGTCGCCAAAATGTATGTGCAATTTATAGCTGCTGTCAGTTTGCAAACGGCTTTTATATCCAACTTAATTTCACTCAGCTGACTGTTTTAACATCCACTAACAACGGTCTCAATTCGATCGTGTTTCAGTCAGTACTGTGTGTGTGACTGGGGCTGGTGACACGCAGTCTTGGATGTTCACTGAACTGTAGTACTGCGGGAGTCCTGATTCTCTCTCTCCCGCTCAGTCAGTCGTTCACTGAACCTACTGAGCAGAACGGTCGGGGACACGGTCTGAGGAGATGATTGTTTTAGCAGCTTTCAGTTTGCAAACGGTAGCTTTATCCAGCTAAATTCTCAGCTCATTGGCTTATTATTCACCACCGGCTGTTCTCAGTACGATCGCGAGCAGAACACGTTCGGCTGTGTTTCAGCTTATTAAATTCTGATTTGCAGGCAGAGCTCCGGTGAAACACTGAATGATTCGGTGAACAAATCTTTTGAAACGAATCACTTTACTGAACTGATTCTACTGATTCAGTAGAAAAGAACTGCTTTTCACATCACTAGGCTAAAAGTGAGATGGCCTGTGACGTGAGGGAGGCGTCTTTGGGCTTTGATGATGAGTGATGACAGACGAGCCCCTGCTATAGTCAAGTATGTTGTGGGAGTGTTGGAGATATACAGGTGTGTTGAAAAGATGGTAGTTCAGACTTATGATGGAGCTTCTGTGATGTCATAAGAGCTAGATGGGGTGCAGGCCAGGATTAAAGGAAGGGTGCTTGAGGCCATGTTTACGCACTGTTACGCACACACATTGAACCTGGTGCTCATGCATTCAGCTAAATGCATGCCTGAGTGTAAAACTTTTTTTTTAAACGCTTGAGGGACATTTTTCAGTAGGTCTACGAAGCGCACCCACTTGCTGGATGATGTTGTGAAGCGGCGTTTAGTGAGAGCAGCGCCTACAAGATGGAGCTCAAAGTCCAGACTGCTACAAACAATAAGCATGTATCAATCTGATCTGCATGCTTTATTCCGTATTATGAGTGAAAATCCAGATAGTTGGGAGAATGACACCCTAATGATGGCTGCTGGATATGAAGAAAAGCATCAACATGCTTTTTTAATTATGGCATTTGAGGACATTTTCAGTGAAACCGATGCTCTCTTTAGAGTGCTGCTAAACAAAGAAATGGACATCGGATTTTATTGTGTGCGAATTCCGAGACACAATTGCAGTTGTGGAACGCTAGAGACAGGAGTTTGACATTTTCTATGAACGGTTCTTTTTTTTTGATATCCTTTATTAATCCCTGAGGGAAATTCGGTTTACACTGTTATTTATAGGGACATGCTTCACACACACATAAGCCTGAATCACACACATGCACAAACATGACCTGTGGACATATGTTAGAGTGGGGCTGCTACACACTGCTAAGCAGAGAGCCCACGGGTTCGGTGCCTTACTCAATGGCACCTCTGCAGTGTTTGGGAGGTCTCCAGCTACCAGACCAGCTTCCATCCGCACCAGGACTTGAAGCGGTGACCCTCCGGTTCCCAACCCAAGTCCCTACAGACTGAGCTACTGTGAATGGACTTTGTTTACAAGTAAAGGTAAGACTATGATGAATACACCACAGTATAAATTGTTTTTTTGGCCAGATATGTACCATACCTCTATGTTTTGCCCCAGTGGCGGTTCTAGACCACTTTTACTGAGGGGGGCCAAACTGGGGCCAGTTGTTTTGTCAGAGGGGAACATTAAACCCAGGTGAAAAATAGACAAAGATAATCACTTTCAAAAATATATAAATATTATGCCTAATAATAGCACCCATCATTAAATACCATGATTTATATGTGTTTCAGTAACAGTATTGAATACTAGATTGTGAGTCCGGTTGTTGAGTCAAATACTATGTATGTGTTATTAGGGGGCTCTGCCTTTTGGAGGGGTGGTCACAAGGGGGGACCAAGCTCAGTGTTACAGGGGCACTGGCCTGTCCACTTGGTCCCTGTCCCTTACCGTATCCAATTTAAAACCCTTCTCCTCATACATAAAGCCCTCAACCACCAGGCCCCCTCCTACCTCACAGCTCTCCTTCACCCTCACAACCTCCATTCTTCAAAAACCAACCTCCTCTCTCCTCCTTTTAGAACCAAGCACCGAACCTGGGGGGACAGAGCCTTCTCCATAGCTGCCCCCTTCCTCTGGAACTCACTCCCTACACACATTTAACACTGCACAGACCCTCCTACTTTCAAATCACTAATCAAAACTCACCTCTTTAAACAAGCTTATAATGTATGATTGTGATGTATTTCCTGTTTTCTGTAGTTTACCTTTATTGTTGTTGTCCTTATGATTTGTGTGTAATGTTGCAATGTCTGTTAGTCTGTCCTTACTGTGCTGTTCTTTCGTTTTTTAACTATTGTAAAGTGTCTTTGAGTTTTTGAAAAGCGCTTATATATAAAATATATTATTATTATTATTACTATTATTATTATAATTGTGTATGTGTGTAAATAATGCTGTTATGTACGGTGGCCGGTAGGGGTCAAACGCTCAGCAACTGATGAAACGACATACATTTAGAAAAACGTGCAGCATATATAGAAACGCCACACATTAAAAAGCAAATGCAAACTACCACAACAAATGCAAAGGCTGAAATGCACTGCAGAGACACAAAAGTCAAAACACACGCAACCAGAAAACAACAGCAAACACAGAAATGCTGCAAGTTCAGCCTTAAATGGCAGTGCTCCAGGCCTGTAGGGGCGCTGTGGAACTGTTGATTTACGGGAGAGGAAAAGAGAGACAGCTAGGATCAGAAAGTTATGTTTATAGGAAGGGAAAAATTAAGATTGTGTTTGGGTACATTAACTTTATTTGAAGATGGCGAAATTACAAATGAAACCAAGAATTTTATTCACTTTGCAGCACTGCAGCGTTGCTTGCGATACATCCAAAAGTTATTTTGCGCGCCATCTGATGAAATTTACTTTTCAGCCATATTTCAGGAAGATTTCCTTCTGAAAAAGGTGAATATTCAAATTTCACATTTCATTTTTGGATTACTTTAGTTACTTGTTGAGCAAGTGTTGGTTATATTTAACCTTTGTCTCTTTTCTCCTTAGATGTAAACTGTCAAGTAAAAAGGTAAATATCAGATTTCATCATGTTTTGATTTTAGTTACCGAGGTTACGGATATATTGTAACTTCATTTTTTTCTTCTCTTTAGGACAGTGGAGTATCATCAAAGATATTTCCCAAAAGTTTTTAACACTGATTTTTAACTGGACATATTGCCATGCAGGATGCAAAAAATTAAGATTGTGTTTGGGTACATTAACTTTATTTGAAGATGGCGAAATTACAAATGAAACCAAGAATTTTATTCCCTTTGTAGCACTGCAGCGTTGCTTGCAATACATCCAAAAGTTCTTTTGCGCGCCATCAGATGAAATTTACTTTTCAGCCATATTTCAGGAAGATTTCCTTCTGAAAAAGGTGAAGATTCAAATTTCACATTTCATTTTTGGATTACTTCAGTTACTTGTTGAGCAAGTGTTGGTCATATTTAACCTTTGTCTCTTTTCTCCTTAGATGTAAACTGTCAAGTAAAAAGGTAAATATCAGATTTCATCATGTTTTGATTTTAGTTACCGAAGTTACGGATATATTGTAACTTCATTTTTTTCTTCTCTTTAGGACAGTGGAGTATCATCAAAGATATTTCCCAAAAGTTTTTAACACTGATTTTTAACTGGACATATTGCCATGCAGGATGCAAAAAATTAAGACTGTGTTTGGGTACATTAACTTTATTTGAAGATGGCGAAATTACAAATGAAACCAAGAATTTTATTCCCTTTGTAGCACTGCAGCGTTGCTTGCGATACATCCAAAAGTTCTTTTGCGCGCCATCTGATGAAATTTACCTTTTAGCAGTATTTCAGGAAGATTTCCTTCTGAAAAAGGTGAATATTCAAATTTCACATTTCATTTTTGGATTACTTCAGTTACTTGTTGAGCAAGTGTTGGTCATATTTAACCTTTGTCTCTTTTCTCCTTAGATGTAAACTGTCAAGTAAAAAGGTAAATATCAGATTTCATCATGTTTTGATTTTAGTTACCGAGGTTACGAATATATTGTAACTTCATTTTTTTCTTCTCTTTAGGACAGTGGAGTATCATCAAAGATATTCACCAAAAGTTCTTAACACTGATTTTTAACTGGACATATTGCCATGCAGGATGCGAAAAATTAAGATTGTATTTGCGTACATTAACATCATCTGAAGATGGCGAAATTACAAATGAAACCAAGAATTTTATTCCCTTTGTAGCACTGCAGCGTTGCTTGCGATACATCCAAAAGTTCTTTTGCGCGCCATCTGATGAAATTTACTTTTCAGCCATATTTCAGGAAGATTTCCTTCTGAAAAAGGTGAATATTCAAATTTCACATTTCATTTTTGGATTACTTCAGTTACTTGTTGAGCAAGTGTTGGTCATATTTAACCTTTGTCTCTTTTCTCCTTAGATGTAAACTGTCAAGTAAAAAGGTAAATATCAGATTTCATCATGTTTTGATTTTAGTTACCGAGGTTACGGATATATTGTAACTTCATTTTTTTCTTCTCTTTAGGACAGTGGAGTATCATCAAAGATATTCACCAAAAGTTCTTAACACTGATTTTTAACTGGACATATTGCCATGCAGGATGCAAAAAATTAAGATTGTATTTGCGTACATTAACATCATCTGAAGATGGCGAAATTACAAATGAAACCAAGAATTTTATTCCCTTTGTAGCACTGCAGCGTTGCTTGCGATACATCCAAAAGTTCTTTTGCGCGCCATCTGATGAAATTTACTTTTCAGCCATATTTCAGGAAGATTTCCTTCTGAAAAAGGTGAATATTCAAATTTCACATTTCATTTTTGGATTACTTCAGTTACTTGTTGAGCAAGTGTTGGTCATATTTAACCTTTGTCTCTTTTCTCCTTAGATGTAAACTGTCAAGTAAAAAGGTAAATATCAGATTTCATCATGTTTTGATTTTAGTTACCGAGGTTACGGATATATTGTAACTTCATTTTTTTCTTCTCTTTAGGACAGTGGAGTATCATCAAAGATATTTACCAAAAGTTCTTAACACTGATTTTTAACTGGACATATTGCCATGCAGGATGCGAAAAATTAAGATTGTGTTTGGGTACATTAACTTTATTTGAAGATGGCGAAATTACAAATGAAACCAAGAATTTTATTCCCTTTGTAGCACTGCAGCGTTGCTTGCGATACATCCAAAAGTTCTTTTGCGCGCCATCTGATGAAATTTACCTTTTAGCAGTATTTCAGGAAGATTTCCTTCTGAAAAAGGTGAATATTCAAATTTCACATTTCATTTTTGGATTACTTTAGTTACTTGTTGAGCAAGTGTTGGTCTTATTTAACCTTTGTCTCTTTTCTCCTTAGATGTAAACTGTCAAGTAAAAAGGTAAATATCAGATTTCATCATGTTTTGATTTTAGTTACCGAGGTTACGGATATATTGTAACTTCATTTTTTTCTTCTCTTTAGGACAGTGGAGTATCATCAAAGATATTTCCCAAAAGTTCTTAACACTGAATTTTAACTGGACATATTGCCATGCAGGATGCGAAAAATTAAGATTGTGTTTGGGTACATTAACTTTATTTGAAGATGGCGAAATTACAAATGAAACCAAGAATTTTATTCCCTTTGTAGCACTGCAGCGTTGCTTGCGATACATCCAAAAGTTCTTTTGCGCGCCATCTGATGAAATTTACTTTTCAGCCATATTTCAGGAAGATTTCCTTCTGAAAAAGGTGAATATTCAAATTTCACATTTCATTTTTGGATTACTTCAGTTACTTGTTGAGCAAGTGTTGGTCATATTTAACCTTTGTCTCTTTTCTCCTTAGATGTAAACTGTCAAGTAAAAAGGTAAATATAAGATTTCATCATGTTTTGATTTTAGTTACCGAGGTTACGGATATATTGTAACTTCATTTTTTTCTTCGCTTTAGGACAGTGGAGTATCATCAAAGATATTTACCAAAAGTTCTTAACACTGATTTTTAACTGGACATATTGCCATGCAGGATGCAAAAAATTAAGATTGTGTTTGGGTACATTAACTTTATTTGAAGATGGCGAAATTACAAATGAAACCAAGAATTTTATTCCCTTTGTAGCACTGCAGCGTTGCTTGCGATACATCCAAAAGTTCTTTTGCGCGCCATCTGATGAAATTTACTTTTCAGCCATATTTCAGGAAGATTTCCTTCTGAAAAAGGTGAATATTCAAATTTCACATTTCATTTTTGGATTACTTCAGTTACTTGTTGAGCAAGTGTTGGTCATATTTAACCTTTGTCTCTTTTCTCCTTAGATGTAAACTGTCAAGTAAAAAGGTAAATATCAGATTTCATCATGTTTTGATTTTAGTTACCGAGGTTACGGATATATTGTAACTTCATTTTTTTCTTCTCTTTAGGACAGTGGAGTATCATCAAAGATATTTCCCAAAAGTTCTTAACACTGATTTTTAACTGGCCATATTGCCATGCAGGATGCGAAAAATTAAGACTGTGTTTGGGTACATTAACTTTATTTGAAGATGGCGAAATTACAAATGAAACCAAGAATTTTATTCCCTTTGTAGCACTGCAGCGTTGCTTGCGATACATCCAAAAGTTCTTTTGCGCGCCATCTGATGAAATTTACCTTTTAGCAGTATTTCAGGAAGATTTCCTTCTGAAAAAGGTGAATATTCAAATTTCACATTTCATTTTTGGATTACTTTAGTTACTTGTTGAGCAAGTGTTGGTCTTATTTAACCTTTGTCTCTTTTCTCCTTAGATGTAAACTGTCAAGTAAAAAGGTAAATATCAGATTTCATCATGTTTTGATTTTAGTTACCGAGGTTACGGATATATTGTAACTTCATTTTTTTCTTCTCTTTAGGACAGTGGAGTATCATCAAAGATATTTCCCAAAAGTTTTTAACACTGATTTTTAACTGGACATATTGCCATGCAGGATGCAAAAAATTAAGATTGTGTTTGGGTACATTAACTTTATTTGAAGATGGCGAAATTACAAATGAAACCAAGAATTTTATTCCCTTTGTAGCACTGCAGCGTTGCTTGCGATACATCCAAAAGTTCTTTTGCGCGCCATCTGATGAAATTTACTTTTCAGCCATATTTCAGGAAGATTTCCTTCTGAAAAAGGTGAATATTCAAATTTCACATTTCATTTTTGGATTACTTCAGTTACTTGTTGAGCAAGTGTTGGTCATATTTAACCTTTGTCTCTTTTCTCCTTAGATGTAAACTGTCAAGTAAAAAGGTAAATATCAGATTTCATCATGTTTTGATTTTAGTTACCGAGGTTACGGATATATTGTAACTTCATTTTTTTCTTCTCTTTAGGACAGTGGAGTATCATCAAAGATATTTACCAAAAGTTCTTAACACTGATTTTTAACTGGACATATTGCCATGCAGGATGCAAAAAATTAAGATTGTGTTTGGGTACATTAACTTTATTTGAAGATGGCGAAATTACAAATGAAACCAAGAATTTTATTCCCTTTGTAGCACTGCAGCGTTGCTTGCGATACATCCAAAAGTTCTTTTGCGCGCCATCTGATGAAATTTACTTTTCAGCCATATTTCAGGAAGATTTCCTTCTGAAAAAGGTGAATATTCAAATTTCACATTTCATTTTTGGATTACTTCAGTTACTTGTTGAGCAAGTGTTGGTCATATTTAACCTTTGTCTCTTTTCTCCTTAGATGTAAACTGTCAAGTAAAAAGGTAAATATCAGATTTCATCATGTTTTGATTTTAGTTACCGAGGTTACGGATATATTGTAACTTCATTTTTTTCTTCTCTTTAGGACAGTGGAGTATCATCACAGATATTTACCAAAAGTTTTTAACACTGATTTTTAACTGGACATATTGCCATGCAGGATGCAAAAAATTAAGATTGTGTTTGGGTACATTAACTTTATTTGAAGATGGCGAAATTACAAATGAAACCAAGAATTTTATTCCCTTTGTAGCACTGCAGCGTTGCTTGCGATACATCCAAAAGTTCTTTTGCGCGCCATCTGATGAAATTTACCTTTTAGCAGTATTTCAGGAAGATTTCCTTCTGAAAAAGGTGAATATTCAAATTTCACATTTCATTTTTGGATTACTTTAGTTACTTGTTGAGCAAGTGTTGGTCTTATTTAACCTTTGTCTCTTTTCTCCTTAGATGTAAACTGTCAAGTAAAAAGGTAAATATCAGATTTCATCATGTTTTGATTTTAGTTACCGAGGTTACAGATATATTGTAACTTCATTTTTTTCTTCTCTTTAGGACAGTGGAGTATCATCAAAGATATTTACCAAAAGTTTTTAACACTGATTTTTAACTGGACATATTGCCATGCAGGATGCAAAAAATTAAGATTGTGTTTGGGTACATTAACTTTATTTGAAGATGGCGAAATTACAAATGAAACCAAGAATTTTATTCCTTTTGTAGCACTGCAGCGTTGCTTGCGATACATCCAAAAGTTCTTTTGCGCGCCATCTGATGAAATTTACCTTTTAGCAGTATTTCAGGAAGATTTCCTTCTGAAAAAGGTGAATATTCAAATTTCACATTTCATTTTTGGATTACTTTAGTTACTTGTTGAGCAAGTGTTGGTCTTATTTAACCTTTGTCTCTTTTCTCCTTAGATGTAAACTGTCAAGTAAAAAGGTAAATATCAGATTTCATCATGTTTTGATTTTAGTTACCGAGGTTACGGATATATTGTAACTTCATTTTTTTCTTCTCTTTAGGACAGTGGAGTATCATCAAAGATATTTACCAAAAGTTCTTAACACTGATTTTTAACTGGACATATTGCCATGCAGGATGCAAAAAATTAAGATTGTGTTTGGGTACATTAACTTTATTTGAAGATGGCGAAATTACAAATGAAACCAAGAATTTTATTCCCTTTGTAGCACTGCAGCGTTGCTTGCGATACATCCAAAAGTTCTTTTGCGCGCCATCTGATGAAATTTACTTTTCAGCCATATTTCAGGAAGATTTCCTTCTGAAAAAGGTGAATATTCAAATTTCACATTTCATTTTTGGATTACTTCAGTTACTTGTTGAGCAAGTGTTGGTCATATTTAACCTTTGTCTCTTTTCTCCTTAGATGTAAACTGTCAAGTAAAAAGGTAAATATCAGATTTCATCATGTTTTGATTTTAGTTACCGAGGTTACGGATATATTGTAACTTCATTTTTTTCTTCTCTTTAGGGCAGTGGAGTATCATCAAAGATATTTACCAAAAGTTTTTAACACTGATTTTTAACTGGACATATTGCCATGCAGGATGCAAAAAATTAAGATTGTGTTTGGGTACATTAACTTTATTTGAAGATGGCGAAATTACAAATGAAACCAAGAATTTTATTCCCTTTGTAGCACTGCAGCGTTGCTTGCGATACATCCAAAAGTTCTTTTGCGCGCCATCTGATGAAATTTACTTTTCAGCCATATTTCAGGAAGATTTCCTTCTGAAAAAGGTGAATATTCAAATTTCACATTTCATTTTTGGATTACTTCAGTTACTTGTTGAGCAAGTGTTGGTCATATTTAACCTTTGTCTCTTTTCTCCTTAGATGTAAACTGTCAAGTAAAAAGGTAAATATCAGATTTCATCATGTTTTGATTTTAGTTACCGAGGTTACGGATATATTGTAACTTCATTTTTTTCTTCTCTTTAGGACAGTGGAGTATCATCAAAGATATTTACCAAAAGTTTTTAACACTGATTTTTAACTGGACATATTGCCATGCAGGATGCAAAAAATTAAGATTGTGTTTGGGTACATTAACTTTATTTGAAGATGGCGAAATTACAAATGAAACCAAGAATTTTATTCCCTTTGTAGCACTGCAGCGTTGCTTGCGATACATCCAAAAGTTCTTTTGCGCGCCATCTGATGAAATTTACTTTTCAGCCATATTTCAGGAAGATTTCCTTCTGAAAAAGGTGAATATTCAAATTTCACATTTCATTTTTGGATTACTTCAGTTACTTGTTGAGCAAGTGTTGGTCATATTTAACCTTTGTCTCTTTTCTCCTTAGATGTAAACTGTCAAGTAAAAAGGTAAATATCAGATTTCATCATGTTTTGATTTTAGTTACCGAGGTTACGGATATATTGTAACTTCATTTTTTTCTTCTCTTTAGGACAGTGGAGTATCATCAAAGATATTTACCAAAAGTTCTTAACACTGATTTTTAACTGGCCATATTGCCATGCAGGATGCGAAAAATTAAGACTGTGTTTGGGTACATTAACTTTATTTGAAGATGGCGAAATTACAAATGAAACCAAGAATTTTATTCCCTTTGTAGCACTGCAGCGTTGCTTGCGATACATCCAAAAGTTCTTTTGCGCGCCATCTGATGAAATTTACCTTTTAGCAGTATTTCAGGAAGATTTCCTTCTGAAAAAGGTGAATATTCAAATTTCACATTTCATTTTTGGATTACTTTAGTTACTTGTTGAGCAAGTGTTGGTCTTATTTAACCTTTGTATCTTTTCTCCTTAGATGTAAACTGTCAAGTAAAAAGGTAAATATCAGATTTCATCATGTTTTGATTTTAGTTACCGAGGTTACGGATATATTGTAACTTCATTTTTTTCTTCTCTTTAGGACAGTGGAGTATCATCAAAGATATTTCCCAAAAGTTTTTAAGACTGATTTTTAACTGGACATATTGCCATGCAGGATGCAAAAAATTAAGATTGTGTTTGGGTACATTAACTTTATTTGAAGATGGCGAAATTACAAATGAAACCAAGAATTTTATTCCCTTTGTAGCACTGCAGCGTTGCTTGCGATACATCCAAAAGTTATTTTGCGCGCCATCTGATGAAATTTACTTTTCAGCCATATTTCAGGAAGATTTCCTTCTGAAAAAGGTGAATATTCAAATTTCACATTTCATTTTTGGATTACTTTAGTTACTTGTTGAGCAAGTGTTGGTCTTATTTAACCTTTGTCTCTTTTCTCCTTAGATGTAAACTGTCAAGTAAAAAGGTAAATATCAGATTTCATCATGTTTTGATTTTAGTTACCGAGGTTACGGATATATTGTAACTTCATTTTTTTCTTCTCTTTAGGACAGTGGAGTATCATCAAAGATATTTACCAAAAGTTCTTAACACTGATTTTTAACTGGACATATTGCCATGCAGGATGCAAAAAATTAAGATTGTGTTTGGGTACATTAACTTTATTTGAAGATGGCGAAATTACAAATGAAACCAAGAATTTTATTCCCTTTGTAGCACTGCAGCGTTGCTTGCGATACATCCAAAAGTTCTTTTGCGCGCCATCTGATGAAATTTACTTTTCAGCCATATTTCAGGAAGATTTCCTTCTGAAAAAGGTGAATATTCAAATTTCACATTTCATTTTTGGATTACTTCAGTTACTTGTTGAGCAAGTGTTGGTCATATTTAACCTTTGTCTCTTTTCTCCTTAGATGTAAACTGTCAAGTAAAAAGGTAAATATCAGATTTCATCATGTTTTGATTTTAGTTACCGAGGTTACGGATATATTGTAACTTCATTTTTTTCTTCTCTTTAGGACAGTGGAGTATCATCAAAGATATTTACCAAAAGTTCTTAACACTGATTTTTAACTGGACATATTGCCATGCAGGATGCAAAAAATTAAGATTGTGTTTGGGTACATTAACTTTATTTGAAGATGGCGAAATTACAAATGAAACCAAGAATTTTATTCCCTTTGTAGCACTGCAGCGTTGCTTGCGATACATCCAAAAGTTCTTTTGCGCGCCATCTGATGAAATTTACTTTTCAGCCATATTTCAGGAAGATTTCCTTCTGAAAAAGGTGAATATTCAAATTTCACATTTCATTTTTGGATTACTTCAGTTACTTGTTGAGCAAGTGTTGGTCATATTTAACCTTTGTCTCTTTTCTCCTTAGATGTAAACTGTCAAGTAAAAAGGTAAATATCAGATTTCATCATGTTTTGATTTTAGTTACCGAGGTTACGGATATATTGTAACTTCATTTTTTTCTTCTCTTTAGGACAGTGGAGTATCATCACAGATATTTACCAAAAGTTTTTAACACTGATTTTTAACTGGACATATTGCCATGCAGGATGCAAAAAATTAAGATTGTGTTTGGGTACATTAACTTTATTTGAAGATGGCGAAATTACAAATGAAACCAAGAATTTTATTCCCTTTGTAGCACTGCAGCGTTGCTTGCGATACATCCAAAAGTTCTTTTGCGCGCCATCTGATGAAATTTACCTTTTAGCAGTATTTCAGGAAGATTTCCTTCTGAAAAAGGTGAATATTCAAATTTCACATTTCATTTTTGGATTACTTTAGTTACTTGTTGAGCAAGTGTTGGTCTTATTTAACCTTTGTCTCTTTTCTCCTTAGATGTAAACTGTCAAGTAAAAAGGTAAATATCAGATTTCATCATGTTTTGATTTTAGTTACCGAGGTTACGGATATATTGTAACTTCATTTTTTTCTTCTCTTTAGGACAGTGGAGTATCATCAAAGATATTTCCCAAAAGTTCTTAACACTGATTTTTAACTGGCCATATTGCCATGCAGGATGCGAAAAATTAAGACTGTGTTTGGGTACATTAACTTTATTTGAAGATGGCGAAATTACAAATGAAACCAAGAATTTTATTCCCTTTGTAGCACTGCAGCGTTGCTTGCGATACATCCAAAAGTTCTTTTGCGCGCCATCTGATGAAATTTACTTTTCAGCCATATTTCAGGAAGATTTCCTTCTGAAAAAGGTGAATATTCAAATTTCACATTTCATTTTTGGATTACTTCAGTTACTTGTTGAGCAAGTGTTGGTCATATTTAACCTTTGTCTCTTTTCTCCTTAGATGTAAACTGTCAAGTAAAAAGGTAAATATCAGATTTCATCATGTTTTGATTTTAGTTACCGAGGTTACGGATATATTGTAACTTCATTTTTTTCTTCTCTTTAGGACAGTGGAGTGTCATCAAAGATATTTACCAAAAGTTCTTAACACTGATTTTTAACTGGACATATTGCCATGCAGGATGCAAAAAATTAAGATTGTGTTTGGGTACATTAACTTTATTTGAAGATGGCGAAATTACAAATGAAACCAAGAATTTTATTCCCTTTGTAGCACTGCAGCGTTGCTTGCGATACATCCAAAAGTTCTTTTGCGCGCCATCTGATGAAATTTACTTTTCAGCCATATTTCAGAAAGATTTCCTTCTGAAAAAGGTGAATATTCAAATTTCACATTTCATTTTTGGATTACTTCAGTTACTTGTTGAGCAAGTGTTGGTCATATTTAACCTTTGTCTCTTTTCTCCTTAGATGTAAACTGTCAAGTAAAAAGGTAAATATCAGATTTCATCATGTTTTGATTTTAGTTACCGAGGTTACGGATATATTGTAACTTCATTTTTTTCTTCTCTTTAGGACAGTGGAGTATCATCAAAGATATTTCCCAAAAGTTTTTAACACTGATTTTTAACTGGACATATTGCCATGCAGGATGCAAAAAAATAAGATTGTGTTTGGGTACATTAACTTTATTTGAAGATGGCGAAATTACAAATGAAACCAAGAATTTTATTCCCTTTGTAGCACTGCAGCGTTGCTTGCGATACATCCAAAAGTTCTTTTGCGCGCCTCTGATGAAATTTACTTTTCAGCCATATTTCAGGAAGATTTCCTTCTGAAAAAGGTGAATATTCAAATTTCACATTTCATTTTTGGATTACTTCAGTTACTTGTTGAGCAAGTGTTGGTCATATTTAACCTTTGTCTCTTTTCTCCTTAGATGTAAACTGTCAAGTAAAAAGGTAAATATCAGATTTCATCATGTTTTGATTTTAGTTACCGAGGTTACGGATATATTGTAACTTCATTTTTTTCTTCTCTTTAGGACAGTGGAGTATCATCAAAGATATTTACCAAAAGTTCTTAACACTGATTTTTAACTGGCCATATTGCCATGCAGGATGCGAAAAATTAAGACTGTGTTTGGGTACATTAACTTTATTTGAAGATGGCGAAATTACAAATGAAACCAAGAATTTTATTCCCTTTGTAGCACTGCAGCGTTGCTTGCGATACATCCAAAAGTTCTTTTGCGCGCCATCTGATGAAATTTACCTTTTAGCAGTATTTCAGGAAGATTTCCTTCTGAAAAAGGTGAATATTCAAATTTCACATTTCATTTTTGGATTACTTTAGTTACTTGTTGAGCAAGTGTTGGTCTTATTTAACCTTTGTCTCTTTTCTCCTTAGATGTAAACTGTCAAGTAAAAAGGTAAATATCAGATTTCATCATGTTTTGATTTTAGTTACCGAGGTTACGGATATATTGTAACTTCATTTTTTTCTTCTCTTTAGGACAGTGGAGTGTCATCAAAGATATTTACCAAAAGTTCTTAACACTGATTTTTAACTGGACATATTGCCATGCAGGATGCAAAAAATTAAGATTGTGTTTGGGTACATTAACTTTATTTGAAGATGGCGAAATTACAAATGAAACCAAGAATTTTATTCCCTTTGTAGCACTGCAGCGTTGCTTGCGATACATCCAAAAGTTCTTTTGCGCGCCATCTGATGAAATTTACTTTTCAGCCATATTTCAGGAAGATTTCCTTCTGAAAAAGGTGAATATTCAAATTTCACATTTCATTTTTGGATTACTTCAGTTACTTGTTGAGCAAGTGTTGGTCATATTTAACCTTTGTCTCTTTTCTCCTTAGATGTAAACTGTCAAGTAAAAAGGTAAATATCAGATTTCATCATGTTTTGATTTTAGTTACCGAGGTTACGGATATATTGTAACTTCATTTTTTTCTTCTCTTTAGGACAGTGGAGTATCATCAAAGATATTTACCAAAAGTTCTTAACACTGATTTTTAACTGGCCATATTGCCATGCAGGATGCGAAAAATTAAGACTGTGTTTGGGTACATTAACTTTATTTGAAGATGGCGAAATTACAAATGAAACCAAGAATTTTATTCCCTTTGTAGCACTGCAGCGTTGCTTGCGATACATCCAAAAGTTCTTTTGCGCGCCATCTGATGAAATTTACCTTTTAGCAGTATTTCAGGAAGATTTCCTTCTGAAAAAGGTGAATATTCAAATTTCACATTTCATTTTTGGATTACTTTAGTTACTTGTTGAGCAAGTGTTGGTCTTATTTAACCTTTGTCTCTTTTCTCCTTAGATGTAAACTGTCAAGTAAAAAGGTAAATATCAGATTTCATCATGTTTTGATTTTAGTTACCGAGGTTACGGATATATTGTAACTTCATTTTTTTCTTCTCTTTAGGGCAGTGGAGTATCATCAAAGATATTTACCAAAAGTTTTTAACACTGATTTTTAACTGGACATATTGCCATGCAGGATGCAAAAAATTAAGATTGTGTTTGGGTACATTAACTTTATTTGAAGATGGCGAAATTACAAATGAAACCAAGAATTTTATTCCCTTTGTAGCACTGCAGCGTTGCTTGCGATACATCCAAAAGTTCTTTTGCGCGCCATCTGATGAAATTTACTTTTCAGCCATATTTCAGGAAGATTTCCTTCTGAAAAAGGTGAATATTCAAATTTCACATTTCATTTTTGGATTACTTCAGTTACTTGTTGAGCAAGTGTTGGTCATATTTAACCTTTGTCTCTTTTCTCCTTAGATGTAAACTGTCAAGTAAAAAGGTAAATATCAGATTTCATCATGTTTTGATTTTAGTTACCGAGGTTACGGATATATTGTAACTTCATTTTTTTCTTCTCTTTAGGACAGTGGAGTATCATCACAGATATTTACCAAAAGTTTTTAACACTGATTTTTAACTGGACATATTGCCATGCAGGATGCAAAAAATTAAGATTGTGTTTGGGTACATTAACTTTATTTGAAGATGGCGAAATTACAAATGAAACCAAGAATTTTATTCCCTTTGTAGCACTGCAGCGTTGCTTGCGATACATCCAAAAGTTCTTTTGCGCG